>NW_027280395.1:575000-595000 GCF_046629955.1 Centroberyx affinis
GTGAAAACACATCAGTGTTTTTCTCTGCATACATCAATACTTTCTCTGAATAGAAAGAGAGAGAGAGAGGTGGACAGAGAGAGAGAGAGAGGTGGCGATGACAGTGACACCGCAGCTCTTGATTACTCTTTGCCCCCCCCCCTCCTCCCGCTGTGGTGAGAACCCTTTCTGCACGTGCTCATTAGGGTTATGGGGCAGCGGCCGCAAAGGTCCTTATATAGACCTGACTTCCGGCACAGCTAAAAACACCCATTCATCACGCAGACACCGAGACCACGATGCCATTGTTCACCGTTCCTGACTCACACATCACTTGTTTCCTCTTTTTTTTTTATTTCAGCCGGGACACCGAGTGAGCTCGAGCCTCCATTGTCTCCGCTCCTGTTTTAGCCTCTAATCCTCACACAGAATAAGGTCGCGGAGTTGAGTCAAGAGCCTCAAGATGAACCAGACAGTCAGAACATGCTTCCTCTTCCTCCCGCTCCTCCTCTCCCTCCTCCCCTCTGCCTACTCCCATGTCTGTTTACAGAAACGTCTTTCCAGCCTGTCATTAGCGCAAGATAAGCACTGAGACGGACAAGAACATGCGCGCACGCACACACACACACACACACACACGTAAACAATCTTTCAGCGCAGATTGGTGAAAGAAAATCAGCCTTCAAAATGCCCTATAAGCACTCCACAGAACCCAACTCCTACGAACACCTGGGACTCGGTCTGAACTCCCCCTACATACATTCCACTACTCAGTCACATACACTGTCTCCAAAAGTCAACGATTACACATAATGAGCAGACAAACCTGCTGACTGAGGTGTCTTTGCTTATCTATGGTAAACATACACACACACACACACACACACACACACACACACACACACACACACACACACACACACACACACACGCACACACACACCTCTGTGGTTAGACTGTAGGAGATTCAGTATTTGTGTCTGTGGGAAACACCCTTCCAAATTATGATGTACCGTCTCTCTCTCTCACACACACACACACACACTCAGGAAAGGTAATCACTGTACAACTCCTCGAAAACACAAAAGTAACACTGTGGTTTGGGACTGTTTGCCACTGTGTTTGAGGGAAGACAATATGCCAATGCAGGCCTACCTAGATCATGACCTGTAAAAAGTCAGAACAGTACTCTACTTTGCACTCACTCTCTCAGTTGGAACAGCAGGGTATCTGCAGGTTTCAGAAAGCCAAAGTTATCAAGAAGAACCTGGAATTTAATTTAAAGGCCCCATATTCTACACTTTCCAGTGTTTTATATTATGTCTTGAGGTCCATTCAAAGCTGTTTGTGTGGTGTCATGTGCCAAAAACACTCTCAATCCATTTTTACACGTTCATTTTCCAGCAACTCTAAACCAAGAACAGGCTGTTTACGTCGCTGTGTCTTTAAGGCTCATTAATATTAACAACCCCTCTGTTCTGATTGGCTAACCGTTTCAAGAGTGAAGCATGAGACACCACAGCGCAGGCAGCTACAGGTAGGGAAAACTCTCCGGTAATAAACAATGACAACCGCTCAACCGCTTTGAAAAAAACACTTTGTTAGTCTTTTATTTCTTACAGAAATGATAATGAGCGAACCTTTGTGACGCCACAAAGTTACGGAAGTCCATACGGCTCGTTTAGAGGCTCACTTTTCTAATATGGATTGTGTGGATTTAGTTGCCGACCGTGCGTTTTGATACTTTCACGATGTTTAGATAGCACATCCAACTCCTTTATAATCAAAGAGGCAAGGGGAATCCTGTTTTACACGATATGGAACCTTTAAGAAGAATTAAGAAACAGTGCTGGCAAAACCGGACAATTTCTGACAGTACAGTAATGAAAGTTGTGAAACTGTGAACGGGCAGAATAAGAAAAAGGACAACAGGAAATTAATTGTTAAGGGACATGAAGTCCACTGGTGTTTAGTAAAGCAGATGTGATGGATATTGCCCTACTAACCCTGTTCTATATTGATCTAAGAGTGGACATGCAGCGCAAAGAAACCTGTCATTACATGGTGAAAAACACAAGACCCCTACTAGCTAGATTTGAGACATTTTTGTTCAGGGTGTCCACAGGTCCTTAAAAAGTCTGAAAGTCTTAAATGATTGAAATTTAAGGTCTTAAAAAGTATTAAAATATCTTAAATCCAGTTCATCATCCCTCCAAATTTTGTCAAAATCAAATCATTAGCGTCTGAGACATCACTTGAAATATTACATTTGACAGATGGATGGACAAACACAGCCCAAAATGAACGATTCCAACAAAGAATGAACTGGCATTGATGACTTACTTAAGCAGCTTAAGAGAGAGGATTTAAGTCAGAACAGTCTTTTATTCCACATGGTTGCCAAATCGACTTTTACAAAGAGAGAGGAGAGGCAGAGTGAACAGGCAGGAAACAGGAAATTCATTCTTCCACTGCAAAGAGAAAGACACTTGCCCATCCACAATGCCTGACTGAACAAGTTGAGAGTTTCATTCCAAAATGAGATATTTAGCAATAAAGAAAAAAGTGATTTCTGCTATTACAAAATGAAGGTAAAGCACACAATGGGTGACTGTCAAAGATACGAGTCATCTTCAGACCTTAACTTACACATTGGTTATGTTTTTTGAGCAGAGAAGTATGTTTTTGAAATATTGAGAAATTAATTTCAGGTAGCAACATTTTTCCAACAGGGACACACAGTATTTTAAGGCTTTTTTAACATTTTTCTAAGAGGAGAGTGCCTTGTATTAGCTTTTCCTCACCCCAACTTCAACACACTGAAGCCTTGGCAGTGCTCCTCCTCTGTGCCAATAGGCATGTATAGCATAGTGTTGATCAGAAGAGGAATGCTGCATGGGCTTCAAACGTGTTCACTGGAGGAGCTCAGTGGAAATATGGGGAGTAAATATGCAGAGGAAAACTCTCCTCTGTATAAAGTTAAAAAGCCTTTATTATTCTTGGCTATTTCATGTTAAACGCATCATCAGGGTGCAGAGAACAATGTTTCATTGTTAGGGGAAAGGTTATGAATGTTCTTATGAAGAAGCCCACGAGGGGCCGCAAAGCATTTTTCTATCATTTTAACATGAAATAGCCAAGAATAACAAAGGCTTTTTAACATTACAGAGGAGAGTGCCTTGGATTTTTCTTCTTTCTTCCTCTACATAGGGATGTAAAGCATTTTGGAATCAAACCCTCGAAATGGACACAGACAGTTCTCTCTCAAACCTAAACACATAAACACACATTTTCAACAGATTGTGCAGTTGTTGTAAACGTTCACTTATGACAGTGCTAGTAATGAGCAAGTGCATTATTTATTTGTCTCCATGTGTATGTGTTTGTCTGGTGGGGGTACAGCGAAAGAAATTACTTGTGCATCTTTTTCCCTGGTGGTCCAGAAAAGGCCTAAAGGCAGAGAGTCAGTTCCACTCAACAATTCCCAGCGTGCATTATTGAATTGGGCAGTGCTGCTGGGTAATGCAGTCTTTTCCCTGTATGTTCACAGTTCAGTGGTCCACACAGCCCAAACACATCCTGAGAGAGCGAGTCTCATTCCTCATAGTTTATTTTTTAAGATCTATGACCCTCTTCGGCGCTTGCCAGGTCACCTAGCTGCTGTGGCTACCGCGCCGTGACCATCCACAGCCCCAACGCCACGTTGGCCGCCAGCAGGGCGCTGCCCGCCAGCAGCAGGAAGAAACCAATCAGCTCGCGCCGTTGCCGGTCTGTTACCACGGTAACCAGCGTGGCCTCCAGCAGGGCGTTGAGCATCCACTGGCCGTCGAGAGCGAAGCACGGCACAGAGTTGACCACCGCTAACGCGCCGGAGAGGGACACCACGTATCTGAGAGGCAAGGGGGTTAAGGAGCAAAAACACAATATTAACAGAACATGAAGTCTTTTTCAGAGATTGGCCCGTTGGTCAACTTACCCGCTCAGTGATAAGAGCATAGACACCAAAATCATCCATGTGTCCCCGGTACATCATTTGCTCTGATGCTCCATGCTAACTCTTTAGCATAAACTATGTTAAGTGATAGTAGGTGACTAGCATAATCTTAACAGTGAGAAAACAAGAACTTGTGGCAGCTCTAATGCTAAATGGTAAGTACTCTTAAATTATATGCAGCCATGCGTGACAGTTTTGTATAGAATGGTAAACATTTACACAAAATATGATATAAAATAGTGTTTCGAACTACCAGGGACTACTTTCCCTGTTTACATAGGAAGTGAAGGTGGAAGGCGATGGGCGATAGCATACAGCTAGAAATCACTGCACAGTGGATGAATACGTTGCTCACCTGAAATAGTTCCAAAAATAAACCTGGCTGCTTCAGCTATATTGAGTTGGGTATATTTAATTTTGAAAATGTATGAATTTACAGGCCATATAATAAAAACACCAACAACTTAAAGTAACTTAAAGTTACTTTAAAGTAAAAGGTTAGTCTTACTTTAGATAATGCTAGTCGCCCACTATCACTCAACATAGTGTATGCTAAAGTGTTAGCATGGAGCACTGAAGTGATTCATCTACCAGGGATACATGGATGCCTTTGACATTTATGTTTTAACTTAACAAGACAATCTCCCAACAACTTGGTGTATTCCTTTAAAGCCTTAATATAGTCACACTCTAAACTCTAAATTAAATTTGAAAAACTACACTACAGCATCGTCTTCTACTCAATCGTCTGTCTCTCATCATTATGTACAGGAGCAATACTTAAATAAGCCATTTGGTTTTAGTGCCATTCTCTACCTATTGTACTATTCAGGACCACAACAATAATTACAAACACACATATATTCCCCAACTATGCGTGTTTGTCATGATACTGGCGAAGACATTCTATTGACTTGCATTAATTCTTTAACCCCCCATCTCTAACCTTATCCTTCCACACAACATGCTTAAACCTTAACCCTTACCCTAACCTTAACCTAACTCTAATTCTAACCATTACCCTAAATATAATGCTTACTGGGTTTGCAAATCTTGCGGGGACATTGGTACTCCATCAAATAAAACTGCAGTAAAGGGAGAAGTACAGTATATGCACATGAATGAGATTTTATACCCCGGAGTTTTCAAGAATATATGAAGAGTTCTAGTCCACGATGCTATATATTTATTTTTTTTGGGGGGGGGGAAATGACCTAATTCTCTTCATTCAACATCTATAAAATATAAAGCATTAAGTATTTAAAACTGTTTTTACTTTTTTTCAGCCAAGGACTTACCCTACTATCCTTTAAAAAGTAACACCATTTGTTTGAATTTTGTGCTATCGACCATAACGGAAGAGTAGGTGTTGGTTTTCGAAAGGCGACTCCTCATATATCGATCATTTGATGATGAGTGGGCCAAGGTGGAGCAAGTCGTTCAACTTTAAAGGATACTTGCAGAAGGTCTCCAAGAAGACAGGCAGATCCAGGTGGAGGAAACCAAACCGCGGGACAAAGTTGGTCAGGCTCACTGGGAAGGAGAAAACACCACAGCAGGATTTACAGAGCCACTCCTGGATTTTCTGCATGCATTTTGTGGCTGCAGGTTGGCCTAATAGCTACATAAACCATCCCATTACTGAAAAGTCACATATTTAATCTCTGCAAAAGCTAATGTGTGTCTGCCAACATCTATCTGAACTGTCTATGAGTCCTAAAGCAAGACACTGAACCCCTACCTGCTCACTTTGGATGAGAGCATCAGCTAAATGCCTAAAATGTAAATATCAATTATATGGATATTACAGGCGTACACTCGTGCCTTCTTCAAGGGTGGGGCATCCTGTTGGAAAAATAATCTCTGTGGCTGTCACATCATACCACAACTGCAAATACATGCCCATTTTGCTTCAATATTTACAAATTATGAAAAGTGAACAAATAATTTACAGCCTTAAAAGGAAAATTCTGGCTTCTAATACACTGTTATATACTATATATGTATCATCAATTTATGTTGTAATTGGCTTTTTGGTGTATCCTCTTTCACTCAACCTGCCTCATCTACAGCTACTGATTTCCTACAATTCCCAGAATGCCTTTTGACAACCCCCTTTAACATTGAATCTCATATTTAGATATCCAGTCCATATATCAACAGCTGAATCAGTTAATGAAATAAGAAAACAAAGCCAAGAGAGGGGCGTACATAGCATCGCAGTTGGTGATATCCAACAATTCCTCATTGAGAATACACACACACACACACACACACATACACATACCGGCGTACTGAAGGTGCGGGGGGTATCCCACGAACAGCATGTGTGTGTTGGGGGGGTGTGTGACGCGGATGAAGCGAGTCTGGTTCTCCAGAGAGGGGGTGACACACACGCTGGCAGTGTGGGAGTGTGTGACGCAGTCCTCGTCGCTGCGACACACTCGGGTCCCCGTCACCATCTTGCGCACCGGCATACAGGCGAACTGCGGCCAAGGATGACACCGTGCAGAATGGGAATAAATAAAATACAGTTAAGTAATAAAGTAAACATAAAGTCCAGTTAGTAGAGAATTTGAAATAAGAAATATAAAAGGAAGTAATTCAGTAAAATAAGTAAAGAAGTGAAAATAAAACAACAAAACAACTTTTGAATAAGTTGAATTGAGTAACCATTTTTCAACTTTTGAATAGCCATTTTTTCTTTTTTTATATTTATATTTAGAATTTTTACACTTTTTAAACAACACTTTTCCTGTCCTCGTGTCCCTTTATGATATAGTTTATCTTCTTTTCTTTTTTGTATTTATACGCCTTACACATTATAAATGTTACTTTTCCTATTCTCATGTCCCTTTATGATGTTGGTTATATTGTTTTCTTTTTTTTTGTATTTATACTTTTTAGACTTCATAAATGTTACTTTTCCTATTGTTGTGTCGCTTCATGGTGTTGGTTATCTTGTTGTCTTGTTTTCTTTTTTTAAACCTATATTTATAATTTTTCCACTTTTTAAATGCTACACTTCCCGTTCTTATGACGCTTCATGATGTTGGTTATCTTGTCTTTTCCATGGCCCTGACTGTTTTTAATCAGGTTTCTAAAACACTTTACGTCACGCTGTTGTATGAAATGTGCAATATAAATAAAATGTGATTTGATTCTGCAGCCAAGGAATGATAACAAGCAGAATCGGTATAGAACTACCATTAGCAAAGCATAAAAAAACAGAAACATAAAGGAAACATAAAAGGAAGTAATACAAAGAAGTTTGATTGTATAAATGGGTTTGGAACCATGCTCACATGATAAGGCAGACACAAAAAGCCCCAATCTGTGTGTCTTTGTGTGTCTGTGTGTGTGTGTGTGTGTGTGTGTGTGTGTGTGTGTCACCTCTCTCTCTTTGCTGTTCCTGTCTTGTGGTTTGATATAGGAGAAGCAGAGGTCTGTCAGGCTGTTGTTACTGCAGCAGTCCATCGTTCCATCCAACCGCTTAAAAGCTACAGAGAGAAGGCAAGAGGGATGGAGGGAGAAGGAACAACTGATCAGATTTGTGTGTTAGGCTGGGGACACTGGAAGACTTTTAAAATAAAAAAAAAAGAGAGAAAACTCCCTGCATCACACAGAACGATGGATGTTGCAATTTTTTTTTGTCTCTCAGTCAAATCTGCTCACACTAGACGATTAGGCAAGGACAGGGTGTCACACACTAAACGATACAACTGAGATTATCCTGCTGACTCCTGATATGTTTCTAACGTCAGGACCTCTAATCTCACTGGAACTTGTGCAATCTAACCTTAAGCAATACACTGGAAAGAAACAAAAACAAAGAAATAACACAAAAAGTGAATTTGGGTAAAGCCATAGCTGGACAGACTGGTTCCTCTCCCGATTGTCAGGATGGACAAATATGGTTTGAGTGTGTCCCCAGTCTTAGTTTAGCAAACTAGATGGCAGCAGGGAAGCATGTTTCAGCGGCCTGGTGGGAAGAGACACCGTCTTGTAACTGAAATGTCACAAGTGTGATCCTTCCAACAGTCGTGTCCCGGCGAGCCGTCCTGAAACCTCATCTGCTCACTCACTTTGAGTCGCTATGAGTAAGAACGTCAGCTAAATGCCTAAAATGTAAATGTAGGCCTAAATCTAGACTGCTCTCTAGCAAGGAGCGCTCTGAGCCATCAATTTCCCCAAATGTAATCTGCTCAAAGCTTTATGACAAAATACTGGATGAACACAGCTGCAGTTGGTGTCACTCCCGCTCAGTAGGGGGGTTGTTCCACACAGTGCCCGAAATCAACCCCCACCAAGCACCAAATGGCGGTGCAATTTGTCTTTAGCAGATAAATCAATAACAGTCACCCGCCAAGCTGACTGATAACTTTTTTTGAGACGATAACATTTAAATGCCTTTGAATGCCACAGTCTTTGGTCTTTTGCCTGTTCTCATACTTTGAAACTACGGTTCAAAACGCTCTTTGAACTCTGCTGCACTTCACAATGAATTATAAGCTTGACCCATTGAATAAGTTTGTGGGCAAGTTTTAAATTGACACAATCATCATAGTATCTGATTCTACACACCAAATAGCATTGAGATAGGGTAGGGTAATTATTTTGGTCAGGAAAAATTACTTGTGGAAGGTGAATAATTGTAGTTTACCAGCCCTTAGCAGGTGAGCCAAAAAGTTAATTTTGGACAATGGTTAGACACAAAACCATGGGGGCAGGGTGGCCAAGTGGTTAGAGAGACTGTCCTGTAACCCAAAGGTCACACGTTCAATCCCTGCATCAGCTATTTGTCCTGTCTAATCATCTTTTAGCGAGACACTGAACCTCTGCCTGCTTACTCATTGTAAGACGCGCTGGACAGGAACATCAGTGAAATACCTGAAATTTAAAATGCAAACAAACTGTGCTTGCTCAATTCAAAAGAGGGAATTCTTATTGGTTAACGTTACAAGGAAACAGCATTTTGATGGTGTCTTGCATCCGTAATTCACCGTATTTCCGGACGGTTGTTGTGGTGGAATGTAACATGGCTGTTCAAAAGTGGGTCAGTTGGACCAAAGCTGGAAAGTGACTCAGTACTTTTCACAAAATCTTGAGCTGTCACAAATCCTGGATTCTTCAACACGAATACATCTTAGCCACCGTCATTTTTCATTTCATTACTTTAAAGAGTGACTAAACCCCAAATCCAAATCTGTGTCAGGTGAAGCCTGATATCTAATGGTGAAAAGAAGGGTACTGAACTGGCCATCTGCTATTGGCTGGTCTTTGGTGCCAGGTGATGTCACCTTCTATGGAGTACAACAGGTGGTGACATCACCTGGTACCAAAGACCAGCCTATAGCAGATAGCCAGTTCAGTATCCTGCTTTTCACAGGAAAAATGTTGTCAGGCTTCACACAGACTTAGGTTTGGGGTTTAGTTACTCGTTAAAAAATGTCTTGCTTGTACTCTGACAGAACCCTTGGGTGCCGTCCCACCCACCTCGTCCGTGGGCCCAGCTGGGCTGCAGGCTGGCGACAGGGACACAGTATCCGGTCTGTGGGGTGTGGGAGAGATGAGACAGACAGTTGGCCCAGTCCTCCACTCCTTTGACAGGACAGTCCTCCAGCCCCGTCACTATGTCCCCTACTGACAGACCCCTGGGACCGTCAGCCGGAGAGCCCTGGTCCGCACAGAGGCACACACACACACACACACACACACACACACACAGAGGATGAATGCGGCTATAGAGCTTAGAGAAGCAGTCTTGTGCACAGGAGGTCTCCAGTTCGACTCCCAGACTGGCTGGGAAAATCTGTGTTTCTGGGAAAATCTATCTTTCTCAACAACTACTGTCGAGGTGCCGTTGAGCAAGGCACTTAACACCCAACTAGTCCAGTAGAAGGTGAACAGTAGAAGACTGTGCTTGTACTGGGAACCTCTGGAAATAATTCATTTGTTGTAATCAAAGAATGAAAAAAAAAATGAACATGCAAAAGTAGCGTTCAATTCCGAACTCACACCCTTCGATGCAGTTTCCAGGCTTTTACTGCAAATTTTTTGGAAGAGTTTTCTGACGAAAGGCAAGTGACATGAAACCATACACAATCAAGAAGCTAAAAATAAAATGTTAATATCAAAGAGTGTGTCTGTCGAAGTCAAATGTGTCCGGAATTGGCTAAATGTGTCCCTACTTGGTCAAAAGGACGTTATGTGTGGAAATGTATTTTGCACAGACCTTTCTATGTGACTAACCAGGTGAAATAAAGTATGGATTTCTAAAACGGTGAGATACACAGTGTTAGATGAAGAGTTGACTCACACACAGAAACTCCCGCTTACCTGCACCACTTCGGTGATGAGCGCCCCGGCGCCGGTGGTGTACATGGGAAACAGGAAGAGAGGCAGCAGGAAGAGGAAGGTCAACGCTGCCACGCACAGAACAAAGTTGTGCCACACACCTAGAGAGAGAAAATAGAAACTGGATTCAAAAGTCTGTTCCAGTTCTTATTGCCTTGAGGTCTGAAATGAAAACTCATTAAATCAGACATCTTTTACTATATCTGAATGAAAGTAAAAGATGTCTGATTTAATGAAAACTCATTAAATCGGACATCTTTTACTTTCATTCAGATATAGTAACCAGCAAAATCAAAAGGACACTAATTTCTGACAATGTATTAAAAGTGGAAAAGTTGGTTGTGGTCGTGTACACACCCCATATAATTGGGGGTTACTCTCATTAGTTTGATTCAAGCCAGGATGTTACTGAAGGTTTATTATTGTTAAAAGGTTCAGCATTGGAGAGGGATATAAAAAAAACTCTCAAAGATCTTAAATATACCCTGGGAGACCATAAAGACCATAATCAAGGAGGAAAAGGAGGAAAAGGAGGAAGTATGTCAGATCAGGTCGCCCCTCCAAGATGGATGACCCTGCCAGCAGCAACTGCAGGACTGTATGGTCTGTACGGTCTTGTTATACGCATGAAGTCTAGCTACTCCATGCATATAACAACCATTTTGTGTTCTCCGCAATTCTGGACTGTGGGGTACGGTGGCACGGCGGAAGCCACTCCTCACTAAAAATAACATCCTGTACCGTCTTAATTATGCAAGAAGACATAGTCAATCTGCCAAAACCATGTGGGGGAAATGTCTCATGGTCTGATGAAACCAAGGCAGGACTTTTTGCTCTTAATTTCAAAAAGATATTTTTGGCGCAGATCCAACACAGCCCATCACCCAAAGCACACAGTAGCTGCTGGTAAGATTTGGGGCTGGACAAGGGTTCAGGTCAGGATAGAGGGGGAGAGGAATAGCTTCGAGATATTTTGTGGAAGAAATTTGCTGCCATCTGCAAAAAAAAGCTCAAGTTAAAATAGATTTTGTCAGTCAACGTGACAAAGGATCTGATGGACACAGACAAATCACCCAAGGAAAGGTCAGTATCCTCCAGATCCAGGGCCTCAACACTATTGAAAACCCGCAGACTGACATAAAGAGGAGTGTGCATAAAGCTTGAACTCCAAATAAAGGTTCTGCTGTTATCAAAGCAAAAGGTGCTTTTAAGTATTAATTGAAGGGTGTGTTCACTCACACAATCAAGGTGTTTTATTGTCAGAAATGAGTAGGCTTTTGTTATTATCTTGACTTTGCTGGTTACTTTATCCAAATGAAAAAGAAAAAAAAAAAGTCTGATTTAATTGGTTTTGATTTCAAGCCTCAAGGCGATAAATAAGAGAACGGGTGTGTAGATTTTTGATATCCACTGTATACAGTAAACAAACCATTACAGTTACATCACCCAGGCTCTACAGGAATAAATAATAAACATGTTATGTGACAGAACCCCCCGCAAAGGAGGAGAGCTCCGCTGTGGTGAGAGGAGGACAGACCGAGACAGATAAATAAACACAGCATGCTGTTATGTCACCACTCCCCTAGTGGGAATAACTTCTCTCTCTCTCTCCCCCTCTCTCTCTCCTTCTCTCTCTCTCTCTCTTTCGCCCTTCACTGTCATATGGCTTGATTGGATTCCTTGGTTTAATACCAGCAGTTCCCACCCCAGTCATTTTCTGTCATATCAAGCAGGGAGGAAAAGCCTAGAAGAATTATTTCCTGACCAAAAAATACAGAAGCTTGTGCAGTATAGCTCTTTGGTGCCCTCTAGAGGCTCCTAAAAAGATTATTTAATTCATGGTTTTCAGTCACTTCGCAGTCTTGACCAGACAGTGGGTTAGCTGGTGGGCGTTCAGCGTCTTCCTCAAGGACACTTTGACAAGATGCATGACAGCTGACTGACACACTGGCTGTTTTGGGGGGATGGAGACTGTGACCTTTCGTTTCGGGACAGTCTCTCCTACCACTCGGTCACCCTCACATCCATTTCTTTGCTGTAGAATACTGCTGCATTTCCCTGGCTGATGCAAGAATGTCAACACTAAGCCGTCCTGAAACACTTTTCCTTGTGTTCTCCAGAGTACCACTGCATTTCCCTGGGTGATGCAAGTATGTTGACAAGGAGCATAATGTTACATACACATACAGGCCAATGTAAGAAATTAAGTGTTTTCAGCGGACATTTTTTACCCCCTTGTTCTAATTTCTGGCAGTATTTTGGTTCTTTTCAGTGGCAATTTTACAGAACTATGAAATAATACTTTTGCATCGCACACTGGCAAATAAACACTCAATCTTTACCACTAAGATTTGTTTTAAAGGATATGGCTGGTGTTTTTTAATGCATTACTTACCGCCAACAAATCCTATGAAAATAACAAAATCAGCAATGATTTTGTTTTGCCAACAAGTCTCGTCCATGTAGCCGGTGCCCAATGCAGCCATGTCCCAGCAGCCATAGAACTCCATTGTATTAAAAACACGTCAAAGAGCCATGCTGTTGCTCTGGGCAACATATTTCATCATCGCGATGCACTGGGCCGGCCGACTTTTTCCTCAAACAACTTAATAAGCCGGCTGTAAACACTTTGTGATCTCAGGAAAGTAGTTCTGTAGCACTGACAATAGTACCCGGCGTAATGAAGAATTTGTTCCCATTTGAATTTGAATTCTATGTTTTTGTGAGCTGTATTTCAAAGTTTTTAGCTTACAATTGGAGCCAATGACTTCCGGGTTGACGGCTAAAAACGGTACGTGGGAAGTCAGAAAGTAACGGGAGTAGAGCAAAGGCATTGTTGATTTTGTTATTTTCATAGGATTTGTTGACGGTAAGCAATGCATTAAAAAAACACCAGCCTTATCCTTTAAGCTCTTTCTCCTGCTGCAAACTGGTGGCAGGCCTTATAGAAGAGGATGGTGTCATTTTACCCTCTCTGCCTCCAACCAGATCTTCACCCCGTCAATTGGGGTTTTTACTATATTGGCTGTTTAATTTTGTGTTGACGCAGTGGTTTGTGTGGGGTCGGCAGTTTCTTCTACTGCTGACTGCACAGTGCCAACACTTTCTACAGCTTCAGGCTGCGTACTCGACTGTTTTCTGGTCAAAAAAACAAAACAAATGTTCTCATCCAGAATGCACTGGAAAGAACTGCCCATTCCTTGGCTCATGCATGAACAGGACATTTGACAAGTCAATTAATCAATTCATCAGTTAATAAGATATCAATTTACTTGACTGTGGAGATAAATGATTAAATGTGAAACCGTGGTCTGTTATTCAGAAATAACAGACCTCAGAATGCGTTCACTGGCCAATCAGAATTGAGTAACAAGGCCATGTAATAATCACGTTTAATAACTGTGATCACAATATCTGGCAGAATAATCGTGATTATCATCTCGGCCATAACTGTGCAGCCCTACAGCAAGCACAGATCAACAGATGGACATGGAGAAAACCCTTACCGGCACAGAAGATGCGTAGCTGCTGAATCGGTGATATGAGGTTGAGGTGTGTGGTGAAGAGGTCAACAAACGCCCCGGGATACACCACAAACACAAACATCCCGAAGCCGTTCACTCGCACTTGCTCCCTGGGGGAACAGAAACACACACAACACGCTCACACGGAGTCTGGCAAGGGCCTTGAGGGTCTTAAAGATGAACTGACCATATTAAGCACAGAACTATGTGCTGAAAAAACTGGCTTTGAAGTCACTACCCGTCCCACAGAGCAAAGCCTCCAAATGCCAAGACTCAAGGGAGAAAGTGTGCAGTGCACTATGGGAAGGATGGAATGACATCAATCCAGGATGAAGATGTATTTATTTACACTCGGGTGAATCCACTAAAAACCTCTTATATATTTGTGTGTAGCTAATAAGCCTCGTTCTCAAGCCAAAAAAGCAAATGACAAAGCAAACTATTATTATAGAATTTTGCTTGGTGTTATTTTTCTTCCTCGCCAGACGTTTCTGTTTGATCTCTACTCTAATTGGTAACTTTACTCGTCTCTATTGTGAAAATGTGACAGTGTCAATTTCAGGCCGGCGTAACTCGAGGGGACGGGAGGCTCGGGGGTTGGTGTCGGCTCCAGAGACTTGTAGGAGAAAACATTTTCTGCCGATGTTGTTGTAATTCCTACTGCCACCAATAGAGGTCTTTGAATACTTGATACAGTGTTTCCCACACTCACTTGTACATCAAATTTAAGGAGTTTTCATTGACTTTCAAGGTCTTGTTTGGTGAAATTCAAAGACTCAAAATGTACATGTTTTAAGGTGAGACGGGACACTGGACAAAAAAGGCTTAAGTTATTATTCATGATCTTGTCAAGTTGAGAAAAGGTAAAATCCTTTTTAATATCAACACAAACATCCATCCGAGTCCTTTCCTCAGGATGTGAACTGTTGATCATCGGACGGAGAGAGGAATGATGAATTTGGGTGCTACATCTTAATAAAAAAAATCAAGCACCTTTCAAGGCCATCCACTTATTTTCAAAAACGTTTAAGGCCTTCTCAACTCTAGAAACATCCAAGGATTTTCAAGACCCTCTTCATACCCCTTTAACCCCCTTCTCTATCAGATACATTGTGACCCTGTCTGTCCATTAGCAGTGGTCAAATCCATCCCATGCATCTTGATGACCAATGGATGCTCTCCGCCCTGCTGGAAGCCCCGCTCCCTGGTTGACATGGCAACAGATTGTAGCATGGGAATGTGTGTGTGTGTGTGTGTGTGTTACCTCAATGCTGCCACAGCGTGGCCCAGCTCATGTATGACTCCACTGAGCAGAAGGGCGATGAAGAAGTAGGCCAGCTGGCTGGTTGGCAGATTGACACCAGGGACCTAGAGACACATCCAGCGCCAGCAGAGGAACCAGAGGCAAGTATGACTGACACAGGCCCAGAACATAAACACACACATTCTCACACTAATTCACCCCAAGACAAATATCCACTCTCATATACTGTCACCCTGACTTACACACGGTACGATGGACAGCCACACACAAAAAAACTATGTATCTTCTTGGGGAGAGAGGGCATTTTTTTTCTGATTTTAGGGGCATTTTAGTCCTTTTCTGGGGCAATTTTAATGAATTATGAAATAATATAAATAAATAAACACTCATTTTGTACCACTAATATTTGTTTTAACTTCTTTCGCACTGGAACTGAGGCACTGAGGATGCTGCCCAGTTTTTCAGTATTGGTTTGTTTTATTTTTTGTTGACTCTGCGGTTTATGTGGGGTCGGCATTTTCTTCTACTGCCGGCTGCGTGGTGCCAACATTTTCTACTGCTTCAGGCTGGCCTCTTGGTTGTAAATTGTCTGGTAATAGGCTCCCATTAATGTGTGACTATTTGACAACTCAATGAATAACATTTGAACAGGGCGAAATGCAAAAAAGGGCACCCCGAATAATTGGGGGCATTTTTTGCCCCGAGCCCTCATTAATTTCTAACCCTGGCAGGAACCTTTTCATGCAGAGACCCATGCGCACCCAACAGCACTGGGTGTTGCTTATAATTCCAGTTTTACTGAATATTTGATCAAATGAAGACTGTGCTGGATTTATTTTATCCCTTAGTACCCTACTTATTTGTACAAATAGGTCACTACCATGCAAAAAACACATACAAATGCACATCCACATAAAGGGATTATTTTCACCTGGACACTTCGCTACCAGGTTAACGTAAAATCTTTCATCTTTTTTTTTTGTTTTTTTTAACTGTATTCAGCTCTTACTTCCCCTGGAGTGCATCACTTATAATCACTGCCCCATGTACAGTGATTTGAGGAATCATCTATTCGAAAAAAATTCAGTTGAAGAACCCTGATTTGTTTTGGTTGTCTGAAGGTGATATGTTGAGTTAGCTCTTTAATGAGATTTTTGTCTTAGCAAGATTTATAGAAAATGCATGGCAGCTAAGACAGAGAACACTGTATCCAACATAATAGGACATTTCTGTCATGGAAATTGAATGTTTTTTAAATGTTTTCCTTTTGAATTCGTGGAAATGTATATTAAGATTTGTCATGTGGCCATCCTGGCTGTTGTTGCTGTCTAGTGTCTTGTAAGCCCATATGGGCTGGGCACCATAAATGGTGCAGGACACTTAAATAAACAAATCAATCAATCAATATAAAAGCTGACAGAGAGTGAAGTCCAGTCCAGTGTGTACGTACCACCACCTGCAGGGCCTGCTGCCCGGCCATCCGGGGGTTGTCTGTGGTCATCTGAGCCAGCGTCTGCTGCAGCGTCCGCACCAGCAGCACCACCGAGCCCACCATGGACACCACACCAAACACCAGACCGCTGCTGAACCTGGGAAGGACGCCATTCATAATGTCACATAAATAATATCACATTTTTTCCTCTTCTAAAAGAAGTCTTAAAACCTTCCTTTTTTTTCTCAGGCCTTTGGTAGTGTAGTTTGTGTGTGCCTTTGTGTGGTTCTGCTGTAGTGTGTGTGTGTGTGTGTGTGTGTGTGTGTGTGTGTGTGAGAGTACTATTGTAGATGTAGGACAGGGGGTTAAAAAAAGCTGTATTTTATGTATGTGTGTGTGTGGTGTATGTGTGGTTAAAAGGGTATTTTATTTACGTGGAGTATGTGTATTGTAATTCCTTTATCTGTTTATTGTCACAAGCCACAAAGCAAAGGGTGCAAAGGGTGATTCCACACAAATAAAAGATAAGAGTAGTAAAATATTAAAGGATACACCAAGTTTTTGGGTAATTTGCCCATTGGTCAACCAAAATCATCCATGTGTCCCCAGTAGATCATTCACACAGGCGCTCCATGCTAACACTTTAGCATAAACTATGTGACAGTAGGCAACTAGTATTATCTCAAAAGTGAGAAAATGAGAACTTGTGGCAGCTCTAAAGCTAAATAGCATGGAATAAATGATATGCAGCCAAGTCTGGCAGTTTTGTGTAAGATATCGGTAAAATTTATAGTCAATATGATACAAAAATAACACTGTTTTACGGGGAATGGAAAATCACAGTGCAGTGGATGAATATGTGATTAGTCTGCTGAAATAGTTCCAAAAATGAACCTGGCTACATCAGCTATATTGAATTAATGCTGATTCTTTTTTTAATTTATGAATCTACAGCCCATATAATAAAAACCAATAACAACTTTTTTATTAAAGGTCAGTCAATGCTAGTCGCCTACTTTCACTCAACATAGTGTATGCTAATGAGTTAGCATGGAGGACCAGAGCAAACGATCAACTGGGGACACGGGGATGATTTAAGTGTTTATGTTCTCATTACTTAATGGATAAGTTAAACAACAACAGGCCAGTCTCCCAAAAAAAAAGTGTATTTCTTTAAGAACAGGAACGGGGGGGGGCATGGATGAAGAAAGTTTAAGGCATTAAACACCAGCTCAGTTTATTAGAGCAGTGGTTCTCAACGTGGGGTCCGGGGACCACCAGGGGTCCTTGAGTGGGTTCCAGGGGGTCCCCAGCAAACTGATGAATTGTTAATCTTCAGCATTATTTCATTTACAAGAAGTTAACACAATTAAAGAATGTAGAAGAATGACTGTTTTGATCATAGTTTCTCTGTTATCTCTCTACCTACAAAACAGATAGTCATGGAATTCTGGACAAAATCATATCTAACAATAAAAATATTCTCAGATTTGGGTTCGAGAGACAAAATCTCATCAAATGGGGGTCTATAGCCCTATGTGGACTAAATTAGGGGTCCTTGACATGAAAAAGGTTGAGAATCACTGTATTAGAGAGTAACCCATAGTTTCTGTCTCACCACAGGTAGAGGGCGTGGGGGTTGATGCGGGCACAGTACGCAAACAGCCGGTTGAACATGGTGGTCTGCCATCTCAGGTGGAAAGGGGACAACATCAGCCCCCGGCTCGCCAACCACGACTCGTAGGTGTTCCGGTGCTTCACAGACGACTGCGAGACAGAGATGGGAGTTAAAGGGAAAATCCAACCTCAGACACACTGTTAGATGTCATTAATCTGTGATGTTCAATGCATTCCAGGAGTTATTTGGGATGATGAAGTGTTGTAATTTACTTTTTTGGGGTACCTATATTTCCTTCAACCTGCCTCGTCTACTTCTACTTCAGTTAGTGATTTCCTACATTTCCCAGAATGCCTTCCAACAACCACCTGTGCGTTTTATGTGTAGAGAGGTATAGGTAGAGAGAGCAATAGCGAGAATTTCCAGTCAAGAAAAACTGATTGGTACATCTCCAATAGCTGTTTTTAACTTAAAATGTGTTAGGGTGGATTTCACCTTTAAGGTTTATGCATCAGATCTTTTTTTTTTTCCTCAATTCTATTGCTGCAGCTTTCCTGCTGTCCCACTCAACAACCATAAGCCCTTTTTACACTGTTATTATGACTACTGTAGAGGAGAGTTAACCCACTTATAACTCAGTTTTCATACCTTTTTAATTGTGGAACAGAGTTTACACACCTTTTCGGACTGACATAAATCTTGAAGCATATACATCACACTAAGTAATACCAAAATAATGGTATTAGAGAATAGTGCCTTTACAAGTAAGAACAATGACAAAATGCTTTCCTGAATACATAATATATATATTTTTATACTGGTTACCCACCTGTTAATTTACACTACATCACTGTATACAAATAGAGTAACTGTTGCTGTGCAAAGACCACAATAACAACTGACTTGCTAGCGTTAGCCACTGAAGCTAACAACGGCACGAAGCATTCAGCAGGCATTTAACCACAGAAACAAACCGTGCTTCTCTCCCCCAAACTAAGACAGCTTATTTGACACCAGAAATGGGAATAAATATTACCTTCAGAAGTGTGTCGGTGAGATAGACAGCACACCAGGCTGCCATCACACACACCACTAGCGGAACGGGGATCATGGTTCATCAGTTAAGATTTAAACCCACAACAAAGAGGACGAATCAAACGTTAGCTCCATCGCTCCGTTTGCTCCCTGTTTAGCCTGTAGCTAGCCACAGCTAACACATATTTAGCGTTACATTAAATCTTAAATGTTTTATATTAAATGTTATGGGGGAGAGAGGCTTTCTTTATCACTTGGGCTGCTGTGAGAAAACGTTGAATGGCAGCAAGCGTCAGCGCTGTGCGACTTACTTCCGGGTTGCTGAGCTTAAAATACATCCATGGGCTAGGCCAGAGCAGTCAAGCATGCTGCCTTCGAGTACTGTCGGAAAGCTCGTAATTTCGAGGTGCAACGAGATGAACGACCCATCACAGTGGTAAACATGATTGGGAGAAAGTCAGAGGGTCTTTATGAGTTTGCATTCTTGTGTTCTCCGTTATACGTTTGAAGTAATATTTATATATCTATATGATTCCAAAACAAAAATTGAAAATCCAGGAATGCAAAGATGATAGCCTACTTTTTTAAAAGATTTTTTTTTTGGCATTTCTGCTATTGGACAGTCACAGTAGAGAGAGACAGGAAAGATCAGACAGAGAGAGGGGATGTTGTTGGTGAGATCTGACGTTTAGTATAATAATAATAATAATAATAATAATAATAATAATTATTATAAAAATAATAATTATAATAAACTTTATTTACATAGCACCTTTCAAAACAAAGTTACAAAGTGC
>NW_027280395.1:600000-638008 GCF_046629955.1 Centroberyx affinis
CATGAGTACGAGCGTGTGTGTGTGTGTGTGTGTGTGTGTGTGTGCGCGCGTGTGTGTATACGGGTGTGTATCGGGGTGTCTAGGCTTTTACTCCCGCCTCAAGGACAGCAAAGCCCTCACTGTATGTTGTTGCACAAACAGCACCGTGGAAACGGTAACTAAGTGCTGCTATTGAACGCAGCGACAGCAGCAGCCAGACAGACTGAAACACACACACTCCGCTTCTCTGGTCTGGATTCTTCTGCTCTGCTCTGAGCTACTTGTAGATAAGGTAAATAGGCCATGGAAACTTCACCGATTAGCAACCACTTAGGTCTGTGTTTATCTGCAAGATGACAAGAGGGAGAGAGGGAGGAGACAATAGACGAAAAGAGACGAAAAGAGAGAGAGGATGAGGAAGAGGGGGAAGAGAGTGAGGGATGTAAAGAGAATGAACAGTGAATGAAGTTAGAAGAGTTTGACCGATATGGGTTTTTATTGGCTGATACCGATACCTCTAGTTAGCTAATATTTTGTGCAGTTTTTTTTTAATTTGACAATTTTCATGCTGAAACATTCCAGAATTGTATTCTTGTCAAGGTGGGAAAGACTCTGAAACTCCATCATGTGACACTAAAACTCTCTACTAAATTAAAAAAAGGACCAATATTGGCCCTGTTATATCTGTCTGATTCTAGTTTGATGGTATGAAGATGAATAACTACAAAATGGCATGCAGGTAGGCTGAAAGACTGGGAAGAGGGAGGGAGATTAGAAGGAGAAAGGAAGAAAGAAAGAAAGAAAGAAAGAAAGAAAGAACTACGGAGCCCGGGAGTGGCCATCGGGAGAGAAAACATACGCACGATTTTAGTCACGTTAGTTCAAGTTTTAGTCCATTTGTGTGCATGAGATACAATTTGTTCCCTCGATTTCATTAAACTGTGTATTTTAGGAAAAAATGCAACTTAAAAGGAACCTTTTAGGTATTGCAGATAGGCCTAGTAAGGATTTGGTATGTTTATATCCATTGTCTGTTTACACTGAATAGGCAAATCCCCCAAATATTGCAACATATTTAGCCACTTAACCTTCAGGCCATGTAAACACAATCAAGTGGCTGCAACACACCCAGGACAGCCCCACATTTAAACATGATCACCAATATGTGCACTGACTCTTTATAAGCTCGTGAAGAGTGCATGTATTATTTATCGAGAGCACGATATCACTATTTCAAGGGCACGTTTTGGCAATTCATGCGCACAAATAAACCAAAACGAGGGCTCATTTTAACCAGAACGAGGGAACAAATTGTATCTCGAAAAAGAGAAAATGAGAGCTTGAATTGCATATTGTGCGCATGTTACAGTAAATCGTGGCCACGACATAGATCATTTTTCTCCTGATGGCCACTCCCGGGCTCCGTAAAGAACAGATAAACAAAGGAACAGTGTAAAAGTCAAGGACAGCTAGTACTCAGTGAAGTGCAGTGTGGGCTACAGAGTTTCAAAGAAAGGTGCAAAAGAAAACAAGACTACTGGACCATAATGTGACCAACCAGGCCAGGCACCAATGACCACAGATAAAAACAACAAAAGGACATACAGTAGTTCACCCTGTTAACCCTCGACGTGCCTGAATCTATTTCTAGATCTGAGCTGGTTTACATACTTTGTATTGTAACTGTTGGAGAGCAAAGCCATGCAAACACCAGGAGGAAGATTTGGATGCACGTCTATGGTTTCAGGCGCCACTGGAAAAATATATCTTAATAAGTCATTATTAGCTCTTGTATTAAGTCTATTCAGCTCCAATTCTCTAAAAAAGCAAGTTAAAAAAAGTAGTTTGTAAATAGGGCTAGGTTTTTTTCACTTGCATTTCAAGTGAGACAAATGGAGAGATTTCTATTTCCTTATTACTTATGAAGAAAATTCTTGCTTTGGGAAAAAAGCAAACATATCACACTCCATTGGTAGTTAATTTCACTTGCTTTAAGAAACGTAAGACTTTAAGACAGAATACAACATTTAAAGGTGTGTTTTCCTTTTCTTTCCTTATTCCAATGGATAACTGGGCAAACGTAGACAATGTCACATCAAGATATTTCCAGTGCAGCTACAATGGAGTTTGATTGCAGAACAACTGTCAACTATCTAAAACAATGTATGTAATGGTGTAATGGTGACTTTTGGCCAAAAGCACCAACAGTCTACAGCTCCATAATACCTAAAACATCAACAGGTTTTGGTGTCAGTCCCTCAGCATCAAAGAGCGAGGACTTCTTTCTAGACTCACCATTTTGCACCGACATTCAACACAGGGGGAAATCCATCATATAAGAGGCAGAGAGACCAGGCATTTTCAGTAATGGTCGTGATTTTATCAAGATTGGAAAAACTCTTGCTCTCTTGCTGCTATCGCTAGTTCAGGCCCGTTCTCTAAGGGTTGTTTAGAGGCATTCTGGGAAATGTAGGAAATCACTAACTAGGAAGAAGAAGACGAGGCAGATTGGGGGGAAGTGGGTTCACACAAAAAAGTAAATTACAACACTTCTCACATATGACAGTGTGAGAGTATTCAAGGATAGATTTTTGTTACTTGTTACTTGTTTCTGCAGTGCAGGCTGCTCATGTTGCTTGTTTCCTTCTCCTTGAGATGTGACTAGGTCATGTGATATGCTTGTAGTAGAGGTGAGACATGCCTATTAGCTCAGATTAGTAAGGTGTTACTTCAGTGATGTGTGTAGAGTTCAAACAAAAAAGCAAACGGTTGATAGTTTGACAGTAAAATCACTAATTCTGTGTTGGTGGCTGTGGTGACATATAAAGGTTTTCTTCATAAGCATTTTGGAATCACATGGAGAGTATTATCTGACTTACTCTGGGAAACCTTAACAGTATGTAACTCGAAGCTATTGCAAAATGGCATGACTTATATGGTTTGTTCAGATTTGAATTGAGGGCAATTCGATCGGTAAGCCTATTTAGAGCCTGTCACTACTGTTCCTATTCGGAGCAGACAACTGTCAGGGAAGGGAGATTGAATGCATTTAGATTCAGATTTCCTACTTAACCTGCCATACGCCTGTCATTTCAAGGCTTCCCTGACACATGCATGCTGAATTTGAGGTACCCATGCGCTTTTATTTTGACATCCCCGCTGTCTCTCTCTCTCTCTCTCTCTCTCTCTCTCTCTCTCTCTCTCTCTCTCTCTCTCTCCCTCTCATGAATGATTCAGAGAACAGTTCCTGTACCTGCTTCTCTCTGTAAGAGTCGCTAAGCAACTGAAATGCTATCCCAGGCCTTGAAAACCACAGAAACGGAGCCACAATGCCCCCAACATGCACACACACACATACACATATATGCACACACACACACACACACACACACACACACACACACACACACTTGTCCCGAGGCTGAATGCCTGTGATCTGTGTTTTCTGTAGGACAGTGGACTTCCCGGGGCGATTATGTCCAAACCTTCGTCCAACGTCAAGGCCCTTCAGGTAAAAGATTTCCATCTGTGTGTGTGTGTGTGTGTGTGTGTGTGTGTGTGTGTGTGTTTGTGCGAACCTGTGTGTGTGACACTAAAACCTAGTATTAGTCCTGTGTGAGTGTGATGTCCTGCATGGATGTGTAACTTCTTTTAGGTACAGGCAGAATGCAGGAAAATTGCATAATATTTATTTAAAAACACCATGGCCAAGTATTGTGGTCTTACTATATAGCTCAATGGGTTGAGCATGGCATTAACACAGACAGGGGTTTGATTTCCACTCTGGCAACTCATGCTAACATGTATGGTACTGCAAGACACACTGGTTAAAAGCATAATGCTCCTGTTTAAAATGAAGATACCCAGAAGACAGAGATATTTCCACATTTAAGTATTTATTGGTAAAGGCAGATACAGTACTGTACTTTTTGATCTCATTTAGAGTTCAGACTGTGCATATATCAAGGCTTTATTAGTGCAGGGCTTTAGCAAGGCGAAGGGATGCAGAGTTGTCTGTATATAAGTGTGTGTGTGTGTGTGTGTCTGGAAATGTGTGTGTGTGTGTGCTAATGGTTGTATGTGTGTGTATGTCGGAGAGGGTTTCTTACATCGTCTCTCTTCTCGTTGTGCTCATTTTCTTGTCTAACCATGGGATAGGCAACAGGACAGAGAATTTTAAATACCGGTACAGTACAAACACGAGGTTCATAGTTCAGTCTCCAACCCTTGTTCTGGAGAGCTAAAGAATCCATCTCAGCAACACATCACAGGTTTATTTCACCATTTTCATCTAGAAAATCTTTCTTTAACTATTGGCCTGTGCAGGGAAAGAAACCAGGCACTCACTGTTTTACCCGACAGTTTAGAATAGAAAACAACCACCAGACAGTAGTTGGTTCTCTGCCATAATGGCTGTTAGAACTGACAAACCTACCAGCCCACAGCCAAAATGATGAGTGATGAGTATTTAATTAATACAGTATAATAGTATTTGGTCAGTGGCTGGCATTTCACTCCCTGGCTGCAAGGTGAAGTTCAAATTTCTACGTTTGTGTGAGTTTTGTTTGGGCTGAAAAATTCCCCTTCTCTGATAGTAATGTGACACTTGATTGATCTCCAGAGGGAAATTCTCCTGTTGCTTGCGCTCCTCTGTGGAGGATAAAGTGCAGGCTCAGCTACAGAACAGCGTCCTTTCGAGCTGGAGTCAGTGTCTTGCTCAAGGACACTTCAGCAGGGCAGATGCTTGTTGACATGGTGCTTGACCACCAACAGAAAGTCTGTTGGTCAAACACTTGGCCACCCTGCTGCCCCCCCCCAGAAAAAAAACATCTAGGACCTCCTTATCTAGACCTTCCCTTCATGTTCACGTAATGCTTTCACCAAGTTTAGTCAGGAGGCGAGCTTAAAGGATTAGTTCACCACCAAAATGGAAAGTCATTATTTACCCCCCGTGCCAACTCCACTGAAGTTCACAGGACCATTAAACTCACAGCAAGTTAATGGCGCCATCTTTTTACAGCTCCAAAAAAAGCATAAAATGTCCATTGGTTTTCTCCAAATGGCTCATGCAGCGTGATTCAAGTGTTTCATAGCCAACAGATTGCACCGCAGGTCCCAAAGTCCAATATTTACCTCATTATCTGCTATATTTTCCTCACTGACAATTGCTCTGGTCGAACTGTGCATCCTAAGCAGAATCTAAACTGTAGGGTGTGTAGCAGAGCATTGTCAGTGAGGGAAACAAAGGGGATAATGAGGTAAATATTGGACTTTTGGACCTGCGGAGCAATCGATCGGCTACAAAACACTCGGATTATGCTGCACGGGCTGTTTGGAGAAATCTGATAGACAGTTAATGACTTTTTTTGGAACTGTAAAAAGGATGGCCTTATTAATTTTAATAGCTTGGGGGAAGGCTGGAAAGGTCCTGTGGATTTCAGTGGAGTTTCAACAGACATGGGGATGAGCAGATAAAGACTGAATTTTCATTTTGGGTGTGAACTATTCCTTTAATCTTTGGTTGTGCCCAGTGGAATGTCAGAAGATGATTGCTAACAGCACACTAAGCATAAATCAGTAATAAATCCATGCCAAAGCAACATTTATACAAATCTCAGCAAACATGCTGCGGATGAGGCGATTTTGTCCAACGTTTTTTTGTTCAATCTTTGTACCTTAATCTCTCTCTCTCTGGGAAAAATATAACTCTCTCATATGAACAACAGCCTCCTGTATACAGCTTGCATTTCTCCAGGACCAGGGTTGGTGACACACGCCACACTCCCTCTCTGTACAACTGTACAATATGAGGATAATATATACAATACAGTACAGTACAATACAATACAAAACACATCACATCCAAGTGACAGGACGTCTGAGCAGGCTGCATTACAGTAACATCAACTTAGCGGGCAGACTCTCATCTCTGAGCTTTGTGTGTGTGTGTGGGCGTGTGTGTGTGTGTGTGTGTGTGTGTTCATTTTAATAAAGACACAGGACTCTTTATGGACATGATCATACCAGGAAGTCGTGGTCATAATCAAAACAGAGGGTTTTGAGGAAACAGCAGGAGCACACACACAGACACAGACGCTCTCTCTCACACACACACACACACACACACACACACACACACACACACACACACACATACAAAAGGAACTTAGGTATTCGTTTGGGTGTTGAAAGCAGCATCTCATTGGTTGCTCTTGCTGTCCGTCAGGCTAATTTGAACATCCCGATGGGAGCTCTGCGTCCAGGGGCGGGACATCCTGTCAGAAGGAGAGAGGAGACAGTAGACACAGAAGAGGTAAGGCAACACAGAAGACACACACACACACACACACACACACACACTCAGAGGGTTGGGTAATAGCAGAGTACTTGTAGGGGTGTAATGTATCTAAATACAACAAATTTTGACTGTATTCCATTACATCTGATTATAGGTACTTGTCAAAAAATTAGTAAATAAGATTGCAGAAGATTTTGTTTTGTATGCAAACCACAAATACATTTCCTGAACTTAGTAATTTTTCACTTTTTCGTATCTTTGTCTTTTTATACCTTTATACCTCAGATATGTCAAAGTAATCTGAAAGTAACTGAAAGTAATCAGAATACGTTACTGAGTAATCCCTTGGATTACTGTATGTTAGTGATTACAATTTTTATGCGGTAACTAGTAAATGGAATGGAATAATACATTTTTAAAGTAATCTGAGTGCTGCACACACACACACACACACACACACACACACACACAAACACACAAACACACACACGCAGAAAATAGTTTGGGCTTGGTGATCTGAAGAACCAATATTTATGTAATTTACTGTAGTAGTTTGCCAAAGAAATCCATCTTTTATTCCATTTTGTGAGACAAACAACCAACAAACTTTGGACAACACTCAGCTCTTACAGTGATGCAGTTCACAGTTATCAGCCACCACCATACAAGCAGCAGCTTTGATGTGAGACATGCAACCCATTTTCAGTTTCTATTTCTGATTGGATTTGGCTGGCTGATTGACAGCCCCCTTCCCCAGACCTCCCCCAGGCCACGGCCCAGACGCCGGAGGAGAAGAAGACGTTGCCGGGCGCGGTGAAACTCCCCGGTCCTGCCGTCAACCTATCAGAGCTGCAGAACGTCAAGAACGAACTACGATGGGTCACCAAGGATTAATACGTAGGTACTCAGCTGGAGTCACTCTTAAAGGGGAGTAGCCCTGACTTTCAGCTGTGAAATATGAAGAATTTCACAGCAAAATAAGATACACACTCTTTGAAAAAAATGACACTGTTACAAAATGATTGATAGCACAAAATGGAAACAAATTATGGTGTTCTCTAAAGCACAGTAGTTAACTTAGCTTCACAACTGACAAATTGCTTCCACTTTATTTATTTATTTATTTTTTCAAAAAAAGGAAATACAGCATTTTGGCAGACAATTTAAGTCATATTATTCAGTCGCCCAAAGACAGAATGGGAACCAGAGTACATTTTCTGGTTTTTGAGTTAGTGCTACTATGATATGAACCTCATTTGGATGCAAAAGCTCTGGCAAACCCTGTAGGCTGGGACAGTGATTAATATACAGAGAATGAACAGAGCATTAAAAGGTAGCCTAAAAGTAAAAAATAGAAAGAAAGAAAGAAAGAAAGAAAGAGATGGCTTCAAGGCAATGTAACATCCTCTGGCAGCCATATTGGAGGTGCTCAGCTAAACGTACAATTTTGCTATCTCAACAGAATTTACTAGACAAAGTTAATTTCTGTGCTGTTTATGAGTAGGACCTGATCAGCAAACACGCCTAGTAGAAATTAGTAGTTGCAAGTAGCTTTATGTTAACATTAACATCAGTTGCTTTGGTAAATTAGTCTTCTGGCTAGTTAGCTAGCTAACACAGCCGAAACCAACTGTTTTAGCTGAGCTGACTCTTCTCAAGCTACAACTCGCAATGTTTTGGCGCATAGGGCTGAAGACAAGACAGTTTCCTGGGTCGATAACCTAAATTTGGAAATAAATCTCCCTTATCAGACTATTTACTTTTACTTCTAACATAACATTGACCTAAACCAACACCACAACAATCTCTTTTCAGGTGTCTCTCTTATGCTAGCCTTGCTGTGACATTTAGCCATTATTTGCATTCAGCTAATTCTCCACTAAACCTCATCAGACGTGTTCGCTACAGGAGATGTGTGACTAAAACTGCAAAGCCTATTCAGTGTTGTTGTTTTTGCGGATCAGGTAACAGAGTTTCCACGAAAAAATGCAAATGAAAGCGAAACTAAGGGACCACAAAATTGAGTAGGTTTTGAATAGGAGTTTCATGCAAAACACAAAATTGACTCTCATCTCATTTTGCCATATCATACAACTATTAAAATTAGAGTAGATAAGGCTATTGAATTCTCAACATTGTTCTTAGAAATAGAATTTGACTCTTTTTGATGAGCTGTTTTGCCTTCTGTGCACACTGTATTGAAACTAATGGGATCATTATTAGCCATCTAAAAATAATATAACCATTAACATACATCACATGGTGACAAAAAGACATTTCTGAGCTATTTTAGAAGTTAATCAGTTATTTATTGACACTTTTCCATATTTAAACGTCCTAAAAATGTATGAGATGCTAGCGTCCAACGGGAATATAGTCTTTTCTCAATCATCCCTTTTCTCCTCAAATTGCGTTAATTATGAAATTGGGTGCTATTTCCCTTGAAAGATCCAAAGCAACTCTTTGATGTTTTATTAGTGGCAAGTGAGGCGTTTTACAGCATATTTTAAAATCTTATCCTGGCAGGAAATATGTGGATGTGTTGATTGTGTTGATGTGTGGACTTACTGAACATTTACAACGACATCAGTGTCATTATGTCACTGTAACAGTATGGGAGTTAAAGGGTTGAATGCACAGACGTACTGGACAGTATTACTGGGACTTGCCTTCACAGTAATAATAACATGCAGTGGTCAGAGTTCACCACAGGGAGTCAGTGTAGGCTGCGGAGCGTTGTTTAGGTCAGGAGGAGTGTGTGTTGTTGATGCCTCTCTCTGTGTGTGTGTGGGCAGTAGGGTTTGAGTCAGGCTCTATTTATACATGTGTGAGAGTGTGTGTTTTGGAAAGAGAGAGAGAGAGAGAGAGAGAGAGAAAGAGAGAGAGAGAGAGAGAGAGAGAGATACAAAAGCAGATTGAGAGAGAGAGCAGCAGAGGGGCGGTCTGTGCTGTGACTTTCTCAGTGGGACACATAAACCACAGTATCAAAACACAGTGTCTCCTGCCCTGCCCAAACCATGTGGGTGTGCTGTGTAGGAGAGAGAGAGAGAGAGAGAGAGAGAGAGAGAGAGAGAGAGACAGAGACAGAGAGACAGAGACGGAGACAGAAAGAGAGATACAAAAGCAGATTGTAGTTTTAGTTATGCAAACATTTCTCGGAGGCAGAGCTGCCTTGGGGGCAGAAATAATCTCATTGGTTGAACTAAACTTAAATGGGCAGAGCCAATGAATGAGTTTTCCAGACCCCAAATTAGCTAACTGGCAAACTTGAATGGCAAAGGAAAACCGAATTGTTTTCAGTCATTCATGATCATGCCATTCATGATGTTGGAAGGTCAGAAGGCAGATAACTATAGCTTAACTAGATAATAGGCTAGTATGACTAGTTTGAGGCCAGCTAGGCTAACTAGCTAACCTAGATAACTTAGTATGACTACATCTTTTCAGTTAATAGCAGAGCACTAGGCTTCATAATATTAGCTTCCACC
This sequence comes from Centroberyx affinis, assembly GCF_046629955.1. NCBI lineage: Eukaryota > Metazoa > Chordata > Actinopteri > Beryciformes > Berycidae > Centroberyx > Centroberyx affinis. Next base: position 609,766 of record NW_027280395.1, read on the forward strand.
TCTCGCCTTTTTCACTGGGCTTCAGTCTAATATTACTTAGCTAGAAAAACTTTTTTGGCTTTGCCCATTGAGGTTTAACTCCACCAATGAGATTATTTCTGCCTCCAGAGCAGCTCTGCCTCCAAGAAATTAATTTTATGACAAAAACTCCTATCTGTAAAATGGAAAGAAACAGAACAAGTGACAGACAGAGATATTTCTGTTTCTCTCTCTATTGCCCCCTCTGGGCAATAGAGAGAGAAACAGAGAGACAGAGAGAGAGCAGTGATAGGTGATAGATCAACTATCCATGAATATGATGACTTTGCCCTGTCCTTGTCGTCCTGGCCGTCCTGCTCTCTCAGGATCAGCTGCTGTAGTTGTGTAAACCGCTGAGACCAGACAGTGGAAATCCCTCACAGTGTCTTTCTGTGTCTCTCTGTGTCTCCTCCAGCATCCCCGAACAGAGTGGAAGGCAGATATCTTCATAGACACAGACTCGCCCATTGCCACTGAAGACAAACTACAATCAAATCCCTACATGTTGAGCAACACCAACAGCTTTCTGTTAAGCTAAGCCAACGATCTACGGGCAGAAAATGTCAACAAGAAGCAGGCATCCATGAACTGTCTTCCACTCAATTAACAGGCTGCAAAAAGAAGTCCATATTAGCAAGTCATTTAATGCTGTGTTTTGTTACTAAATCTTATTTTTTGAAAACAATTATAGAAATGGAGTGAGACAATTTCACTTGTTTCCAATGCCGCTTCACTTGCTTAAAATAATTTTCTTTACAACAGTAATGATGTATGAAAATGAGGCAGACAATTTTTTTGCTTGTCTAAAGAAAAATGAGATTTTAAGACTGAATACAAGACTAAATAACTGATTAAGATGGACATTTGCTGCAGTGAACACGTGACAATCGACTCAAACCACTCTAACCCAAGGAATCAAAAACAGCAACTGTGATTTCCCACTAAACTCTGTGACCAACCAACTTTAAGAGACTAGAACCATGACAAGTAACTGATTGAAAAAAAAAGCATTTATTCAGCTGCTGCCTTGTTCAAAAAACATGCAGTTTAAGTGTAAGAACACTGTTTCTTTTCCCTTGTTGTCAGCACTAAAAACTGTTCAGCACTGCTTTATAGTGATGCTCTCTGTTAAATTATTCATTTCTAACTGCAGTTGTACACCACAATTCATGATGATGTTTAAGTTAATTTGTAAAACTGTTTTTTTTCCTTTTTGTTTCATTACTGTGGTTCCCAGAAACAGATTTCTTCAGCAAACTGCTGCAATAAATCATATAATGGTTCTACAAACCCAAACTCTTCTATCTGCTACTGTATACATCTGGCTTTAAAGGAGAACACCGGTGTCACTTAGAGTTATAGTCTATTTACTACTGTCTACATCTAGTTTACATTTCTAACATTCTAGTTTACGTTTCTAAACTACAAACTTTACGGTGTCACACCTAGCTTTAAATTCACTGCTGTCCCGGCTAACAAAGACGCCTCAAATAAGAAGACATACATATGACAATAAAGTTTGTGTAGCAACATGTTTTTTTTAGGGATTATTTGCTGGAGGAGACTTCCATTTCTTCCTGTGGGAGTCAGGTGACTGACAGGAAGCAGAGCGAAATGTAAATAACGATAAAACAGAAACTTTACGGCTTCATGGCGTCATACTGTGAATGATTATCTTTCTCTGGTGATTTTCAAGTGTGTGGAAGTTTCATGCTGTACAGGAATGGATGGCAGCAAAAGGCTTCTTCTGAATTTAGGAAAATGAGCGCTGATATCTCCAACTATGCTGACTGTGTGCAGACAAACCAGGAATAATGTAAATGAGAGGGGCAACCTGGATGATTGGCACAAACTTAAAAAAAAAAACTGGTATTATCCATTAAAGGAAGTTTGAGAGTGTTTCTGTGTGAGTGTGTGTGTGTCCCTGCAAATTCACATTCATACATGGGCAACATTTGCATCCACTTTTTTCTGTGTGTGTGTTGTGTGTGTTATGGATGTACTGGGTTTTGGGGCTCAGCTTTGTATTTGGAGTCGCTTTGATCCCAGCCTAAAGCCTCAAAATCCGTCTGATTCAGGAAGGAATGTTAGATAACATAACAATGTGACGGACCCCCCCCTCCAACCCCACCACACACACACACACACACACACAAATGCCCCCCATCTCTCCCCTATCACTGCGTATCCATCATCGCATCACATGTCCACACACGCACAAATGCACACACATACACACACACACTCACACACAGCAGCGGACAGCTGTAGCTAACTTTAGCCTCCATCAGGTCATAGTGGAATATTTTACTGAGAAAGAAACACTGTTTGTGTTTTTCTTCTATAAGAAAGGACTTGACATTGTGCGGGAAAGATTAAAAACATGTTGCAGTTTCAAGAGAGACGAGTCTGTTTTTCTCTTTGGGAGTATGTCCTTTGCACTGTATTTTGGACTGGAGTAATGCTTCCATAAAACAAGCACACACACACACACACACACACACACACACAAGCACACAAGTACACACTCATCCTCGCGGCGACTGTGAGCCAGCGTCTATTCAGAGACGATGATCATAATTCACTAAAAATCTTGTGAGAGCGCCGCAAGAACTTGTAAGTACGCAATAAAAAGACATTGTTTGCATATTTATGTGAGTGTGTGTGTGTGTTTGTGTGGATCAGTGTGTGCGTCAGACAGTAGCAAATCACACAGTAGCTCAGCATTAATCAGGCAACCGTAAACACGGCGGACACCTTGGAGCTCGATACTGCTAATAAATCCATTCCTTCATTCCCTTTTTCACCCTCCCTCCCTCCATCCCTCCATCAGCTCTCTCCCTCCATCAGCTCTCTCCCTCCCCTCTAACCCCATCTACCACTCCACACAAACAATAGCACAGCATCTATCCACAATGCTGAATATTTAAATAGTACGCTGTAACAGGCCACGGAAAGGTTAAACGCCTTGCGAAAAGGTCACGGCTTACCCTAACACCAAAAGCTATGCGCTACCTTTGACACTCGTAAAACCTTTCATACTTAGCTCACTGACAGCTTGGCAGAACTTTCTCCGGCTCGATATGTACCTCACACCGAGTCGATGTGTCTCTCTGGCTGTGTCTGTGTTTCTATTCCTGTCGTCATGGCGATGAGGGCACAGATAGGCGCCGTGGCAACCGTGCCCTGGAATCTTGGGCACAGACTAGCAGCTGCATTTACCAATGAGTTCATCCACTGGGATAGACACTAAAACCCTGCCAAGCTCCCTCTCTCTCTTTGTGTGTGTGTGTGTGTGTGTGTGTGTGTGTGTGTGCGTGTGTGTGTGCGCGTGTTCGGCGTGTGTATATGCTGGTTTAGTTTGATGCATGTATGATACTCCCTCCTGGACACAGAGGAAAGGGCAACACAAACACCGCACCATCACAGAGACAGACAGGAGGTCATGGGATGGTGCAGGTTTATGGGCCAGGGGGGCGGTACATGGGACTGTGTGAGTGTGTGTGTGTGTGTGTGTGTGTGTGTGTGTGTGTGTCTGGGGGTAGCTGGTTAACCTTCCTATCATGCTGCTAACGTGTCACATGCCCGCCGCTGCAGACAGAGCGAGACAAAAACACAGATGGAGAGACTTCGGCTCAGAAGACGCACTCTCTCCTCTCCTCTCCTCTCCTTGACTCTCTTCCCTTTCCCCGCTCTCCTGCTTTCCTACTAATCCCTAATTCACTTTGCAAATCTTTGTCGAGTGTGCTTCTTTTGTCTGGCTTTGCTCGTCGGTCACATTGTCTTTTTCTCTTCTTTTTCTTTTTTGTGACTACACTTGTCCGCTTCTCCTCGTCATTTCTCCTTCTCATGCTTACTTTTTCTTTTCTACTTTTTCTGCCTTTTTCTTCCTCCTTTTCCTTTTCGCATTTTATTTCTTTAATGTCTCCCCCTGTCATGTTACTTTTCTCCTCAGCCTCCTACTGCGAGCTCCCTCTCACTGCTGCTTCATTAGTCTTTCCCGTCTAGGCTTATTCTTTCTGATCTTTCTACTCGTCCTCTAACAGTCCCTTTGACTTTCCCCCACTCTAAGAAGCCAGTCTCCTGTCCTTCTTCCTCCTTTCCTTCCCTTCCTCCCTCCCTTGTGTCCTTTGGATGGAGAGTTACTCCCTCCTCTACAGTTCCTCCCACAGGACGGGACTCCTCTCGGGGTTCCAGCGCCTGCGCTCTGAGAGGAGGATGTGCGACGTCGTCCTGGAGACGGGGGGCACGTCGTTCCCGTGTCATCGCGCCCTGTTAGCCAGCTCCAGCGACTATTTCTGGGCTCTGTTTGGAGAGAGCACAGCGGAGAGATTAGCAGCCTCGATTAGCCTGCCAGCGCTAACGCCTGAGGGTTTAGAGGCCGTTCTGGACTTCCTGTATTCCGGCTGGCTCGGCCTATCACTGCCTACCCTTCCTGCTGTCTTGGAAGCGGCCAGATACTTGCAGGTGCAGACGGCCGTGTCGATATGTGAGCGCTTCATTACCGACGGCTTGTGTGCTAGCAACTGCTGCTGCTACGCTAACTTGGCAGAGGGCCACGCCCTCCCAAATGCGCTTGCGGCTGCGAATCATACGATCGCCATGGAGATGGGGAGGTTACTACAGGAAAACAGGGAGGGACTTCTCGAGCTGAACATCCAATCACTGATGGCGGTGCTAGATGCCGATGATATACCTGCTGTCAAGGAGGTGGAGCTAATAAAACTGGCTCTGGATTGGTTGGATGCGAATGGCCCCCTCCCGCTGCTGAGATCCAATCTTCTGCTGAGTCGCCTGCGCTTCGGATTGGTCGCCACCTCTGACCTCACTAATCTCAGCCACTCCCACAGAGCAATGGCCACGCCTCTAATAAGAAGTCAGCTGACTCGAGCGCTGGAGTACCATGGGCTGGGTTCAGCTCAACCAATCAGACAGAGCAGACAGACCTCGCTCAGAGCGTTGCCCAATCGTGTGCTGCTAGTGGGAGGAGGGGCCAGCCCGGATTGGCCAGAACAACAGGTACTGACCTTTGATCTCACAGACAGGAAGTTTTCATCACTGACTTCTGGTCTCCCGCGGCGACTAAGAAAACAGTGCGTGTGCTCAGTAGGAGGTTTCCTCTTCGTGATTGGAGGAGAAGAGGTGAGAGCGGGAGGTGAGGATGGAGGGAAGTCCGTTCCCGTGACGACATCCAACCAGGTGTGGCGATACGATCCCCGCTTTGAATGCTGGGAGGAGGCGGGGTCGATGCTGGAGAGAAGGGCCCAGTTCGCCTGCTGCGTCGTGGAGGATGTTATTTATGCCATAGGGGGGCAGCACACGCGTCCGGAAACAAACACACACACCTCCGTGGCTTCGGTTGAGTTTTACGACATGGCGGCGGGGACGTGGAGGAGAGGAGCGGCGATGCCCCGCCCCCTTTGCGGCCACGCTTCGGCCGTGCTCGATAATGGAATCTATGTGTCAGGTGGGGTTCCAGATGACAATGGCGATATAGAGGGCAGTGACTGGGGTGGTAACCGGGGTGGTAACCAGGACGGTAACCAGGGTGCTATCCAGGATGGTAACCAGGGTGATTACCGGGGTGGTAACCAAGGTAATCGGCAAGAGAGCAGTCGAGAAGTCCTGTTCTGGGACCTCAGTAGCAAAGTCTGGGAGAAGAGAGCCTCCATGTCCATTGCCAGATTTGGTCACCGCATGGCAACCGTCCACGGCCATATCTACGCCTTGTTAGGGATGTACGAGCCCTTCTGTGACATCGAACGATACGATTCGCGGGCAGACCACTGGACCCGCCTCCGGCCTCTCCTCATTGGCTCATCCAGCTACGGGCTGGCGACAACGCCGACTGGGAGCCTGCTGCTGTTTGGAGGGAGGAAGTGGAGCGAAGGGCAGGAGGTGACGGTGAGGAGCGTGTTGGAATACGACACGGAGAGAGACCGCTGGAGAGAGATCTGCCAGCTGCCCAGACCGCTCACTGGGACGGAGTGCACACTGCTGCCCCTGCCAGACTGAGTGCTAAAAGAAATCTCCATCTTAGCAAGGGATGTAATCCAGTATCTAGAGTCTGAAGTGAGATAATTTCACTTGATTCCAGTGCAAATCAACTAGTTTCAAGGATTTTCTTAAATCATTATTGTGCAACACAGTCTGAAAACTGTGGGAAATGAGCACACATTTTAAAATGCAGAATAATGTGAAGATTATTTACCTCTATTATGAAAGGATTATGTGACAGCTCAAATTGGACACGCCATTTTCACATGTTTGTCAAAGTTATCTAATGGTTACTTTTGGCAGAGTGTAGATATGCATTATTCCAAGATAAACATTTCAAAGTGAAATTATCTCACTCCAGTGAAGATTTTTGACTACAAAATTACACAAGTTGTTAAGATGGATGTTTTTTTTTGCATGTGTGACAGAATGCTGGTTGAGGAGTTGAAAGAAGAGAATGAAAAAAGACCAAAATCTGTCAGAAAGGGTGATTTGCATCTGCATTTGAAGTATTGAGGTGATGCTGTTATTGAGAGCTACTTACAATGAGTGCAACAGTAGAATAAGCTTAAACTCCTAGATCACCAAAATGGTAAGAAACCACCAGTAAGGTGTGCAAGAGCTAAGGAGAGAGATAACGGGGATTTAGAGTGAGTAGAGGAGAGGGGATGAGATTTAGTGGCAAGAAAGTCATGTAAGGTACTTCTTGAAAAGATGAGTTTTCAGCAAAGGGATAGCAGGGGAGAATAAAGGACCTTTGAAAATAAAAACTACAGCAACGCTAAGCTAAATATTTAATGAAAGTTGTAGATAAAAGTATCATGCATGTAACATTCCTGTTGCAAGAAATGCTTGTTTTATTTGCCAGTGATGAATGATTTATGCTTTCTAAATGACAGAAATGGAAGGAGGGGGTATTGAGTGACCTTTTTCTGTCTTGTTTCCTTGTTTCATTTCCTGTATCTGCACTGACAAGCAAATGGACAAAGTGGGTCAAAAGCAACAGAGTAGAATAAGCATTATTTATGATATGCATGAGTGGTAGCTAATAGCTGTTATCAGGTCCTTTAGTTCATGATTGAAGGACTTCTGTGTTTAAATCTACATTCATTTAATTTTGAATGCATACTGTTTGCATAAACATTATTTATTTGGTATATTTTATTATGTTTGAAGCTACTATTTGATTCAAAATTACTTGGGTTTTGATTTATATCTTGTAGTGTCATTATTTAAAAAAAAAGAATTGTTTCGATTTGATGCAAATTAATGCGGAGTTGTACAATTGAACATTCCAAATGTTAATTATCATGATGTCCTTTCCAGACATCATAGTCAATCTGCTATAATGCAATTGCATCTCTATTGTCTCAAATTCTGATACACCAAATAAAGTCAGTGTGATCAGATCTGCAGGACAAGAGCTTAAACAGATGAAGTATATTAAAAGAAATGCAGAATAATTTATTCTACCAATAAAATAGGATTGCAAAATTTACTATTTTGGGTGTGTTTGTTTGAATGATGACTGTCACCTTGCTGATTGGCATGTGAGAGGAAGAGCAGTGGTGGGTTATCACACTTGTTTGTGATTCTCTCTCTCTCTCTCTCTCTCTCTCTCTCTCTCATTGACAGAGACAGCAGCTGCTCATCTCCCCCTTTTCAGCCCCTCCTCTCCCCATTACCGAAAAAACTAAACAAACCACAAAACACCTTCATCCAAATGACTAAACTTTATTGACCCAGGCTCTTCCAACAGAACACTCGAATGATCAAGTAAATAAATACTGTATATCATAAACTATAGATTAAACATTAAAACAGACTTTACTCACTGACAGCCCGTCCAAAAAAACAATAGAATTAGAGAACATATGCATGACACTTAGTTTGCACTCTATGTAGAGAGATCTACTGTATCTAGAGATTTAAAACACAGAAACAGAAAGGGAGTAGTGTATTTATCTACAACAAACACATGCTACTACAACCAACCACGGGCAGCAGCATATAAAGAGCATTCAAACTGTACGTGTGTGTGTGTGTGTGTGTGTGTGTGTGTGTTTGTTTGTGTCTGTGTGTGTGTGTGTGTGCGTGTGTGTGTGTGCACATGCTCAAGATTGTAGGTTTGTGTCTGCATGCGCACACGTGCATGTCTATGTGTGTGTGTGTGTGTGTGTGTACGATTGCTTTCATAGTTTTGTGCAGTGTCTCTGAGTAGTAAGTCATTTGGCAGCAGCGGTACAAATAACAAACTAATATATTCTAATTAGAGTCATAATTCAATTCCTATGCAAATATTTCCTCACATTTCTATGTGGCATGCAGTATATGGAGAACCAAATGATCTTAAAGGAGAAATCCACCCTCAGATACTCTCACACTGTTAGATATCATCAATCTGTGAGTTATTGTGTAATTTACTTTTCTGATGTACACACTTTTCCCTCAACTTGCCTCCTCTACTTCTACTTCAGTTACTGATTTCCTACATTTCCCAGAATGCCTTTCGACAACCCCCCCAGAGAACAGGCCTGAACTTGTTGCATTCAGCTGTGGGGTACATGTAGGTGGAGAGAGCGATAGTGATAGTGATAGCATGGTAACAGCAAGAGAGTGAGTTTTCAGTGAGTCACGCCCCTTACTCAAAATCCAACATGTCTTGTGGCTGCATTGCAATCTGGTCTATTGAGGCTACAGTCACTGAAGAAATTGGTATCTTTCCCTCTTCTATGATGGATTTCTCTCTGTAACCAAAACCTGACGTTTACCGCTGATGTTTTAGGATTTTCTGCTATCAAACTCCATTGTAGCTGCACTGGAAATACACCATCAAACAAGAAAATGCAATTGTCAATAGCTGCTTTTTTTTTTTTTTTTAACAGTGTTAAAGCGTTTTAGGGTGGACTTTTCCTTTAACTGGGGTCCTATTCCAGGAGAGCTATAGGATGTGCATGCTTTAGGTCCAGCCCAGCACAGTACATAATTCTACCAAACCAGCACAAACATAGCTCTCTAAAACCAGATATAGAAACTACTTCATTAAAAAAGGCCTGTGCTTATTGTTCTCTGCTTGCCTATACAGTAACACCCACTGTACAGTAAATATCATCATAGACATCAAGTATAAGGCTTGATAGGATACAATGTATGTCACTCGGTGGCTATTAGACCATCTATGAGACTTTATTTTACACTGTGCAGTCAGTATAAACATGGCACAACAAGCAGGATGAAAACACTGTTAATAATATTACCAATGACAGCTCATACAGATACGGCTCTGTAATCCCATTGGATGGTACATTATCTCCATCTGTGTCAGGAGGGGCCAATCAGACAAAAAGTCATCCGACGTAGGCTCCTGTTCAGCGTGGCGATTGGTTGATTCTGCATCGGATAGGTGAGTTTTTTTTTTTATGTAAAGAACGCAAAAGCCAACATGGAATACTTTAGTATCGGTCTACCCTCCGCCCTCGAGCCAGCTGGAGTGGCATAACCAATCAGCTTGTAGATTTACTCAGATGTGACAAGAGGGCATGAGTAAGCCCTGAATCACTCAGACTTAACATTGAAGCCTCAAAAAGCTGTCATGTCGCAGATGTACACTGTGGCTGCTGAAAGCGTATCGGGATGTGATGTCAGCTATCAAGTTGTCCCTACTTTCCTCTCTCTCTCTTTACACAGTCCATTACTATCTGCTGTAATGCCGATGTTTCCCTTTCACTGAGTTCAACCCTGATGCATCGAAACTGAAAAGTCAGACATCAGCTGCAATTTGTTGAAATCTTTCTGGAATGACAATCAGGTCACGCAAGCATTTTGTGTCTGCGCATGTGTTTGTGTGTGTGTGTGTGTGTGTGCTTGTCAAACGTGGGTCTCGATGTAGGAGTGTGTGTGCGAGAGTGAGGGAGTCAAGGGCGGGGCAGGATCTGATTCAGCGGTTGTGATTGGCTCCTGAGAGAACAGCTCCTGATAGGCTCTCTTCCACTCCTGGAACTCTGCCGACGACAGCTGGGGATTGGCCAACAGCCTGTCAATCAGCGCTAGCTCCCCCTCCCTGTCCTATGGGGATGCAGAAACACAGGAGGGGCGGGTCACTTCTCTACCGCTATGCTGTAAAACGCACACACATGTAAAGAAAGACACAACACAGTTAAAGGAATACACTAAGCTTTTGGGAGACTGGTCAAGCATTGGTCAACTTACTCATTATGTAATGAGAAGATAGACGCCCAAAATCATCCATGTGTCCCCGGTACATCACTAGCCCTGGTGCTCCATGCTAACACTTTAGCATACACTATGTTGAGTGATAGTAGGCGACTAGCATTGTCTCAAAAGTGAGAAAATGAGAACTTGTAGCAGCTCTAAAGCTAAACGGTAAGTAATTGTAAATCATATGCGGCTAAGTCTGGCTTTTTTGTGTGGGATATTGGTAAAGTTTACATGAAATATGATACATACACGGTTTTAAAGTACCAAGGACTACTTGTTTACATGGTGAAGTGAAAGTGGTTGGCAGTGGGAGACTGTGTACTGCGAAATATCACTGTGGAGGAGGAATATGTGGAGGAAGTGGAAGAATATGTGGTTGTTCACCTGGAATAGCTCCAAAAATGAACCAAAATAAACAGCATTATTGAGTTAATGACATTTATTTGTTAAAATGTATGATTCTACAGGCCATATAATACAAACCACTAACAACTTATTACTTTACAGGACACATTTCTTGCTTTGGATAATGCTAGTGGTCTACTATCACTCAACATAGTTTATGCTAAAGTGTTAGCATGGAGCACCAGAGCTAACGATCTACCAGGGACACATGGAAGGATTTTGGTGTCTGTGTTTTCATTATTTGACGGGGAAGTTGACCGACGGGCCAATCTCTCAGAAACGTTGTGTTTTCTTTTAAGAGACGCCAGACAAGGAACAAACATGTGAGAAAAGCTACTCCACCCAATCTATACCAGCAGACAAAGGGCAGCCAAAGCCACAGACCCTCGCAAAAAAGCTAGCTACACACACAAGCAACAAAGCCACACGCCCTCGGTGAAACATCCACGCCCATATACACTATAGAAGCAACAAAGATACAAACTCCAGAGACAACATGACAGCCACAGCAAAAGAGCCATTCACAGGCGACAGAGGCAACCAGCCCAGTAACATAACCATGCTCAAACAGCATGAAGCCACAGACAGGCTGCTTAACAAAGCTAGACAGAGAAGGACTCAACCCAAACCGTGGAGACAGACTCAGACAGATGACTGCACTACAACTTACAGGACAGAGACGGCTGCCAGCAGTGTGTGTGTGTGTGTGTGTGTGTGTGTGTGTGTGTGTGTGTGTGTGTATGTGAGTGTGTGTGCATGCATATGTGTTTGTGTGTACATCAGGGTCAGAAATGAATGCGGGCTCAGGGCAAAAACGCCCATGAAATTTAAAATGCAGCGGCAAAAAAATGCTCCCAATAATCTGGAGTACCCGTTTTTTTTCCATTCCACCTCGCTCGCATTTTATTTGTTGCGTTGTCATATATTCACGGGAATGTTGAATGTGGAAGGAGGTGATTCGTGGAAGCCTGTAATTTGGGGAATTCTTTCCCCGTGCGCTCTGGGAGAGAAAGATGGGAGCGTTTTTTGATCAGAAAATAATTGACTACGCAGCCTGAAGCAGGAGCAAATGTTGGCACCATGTAGCCAGCAGTAGAGGAAAATATGGACCCCACACAAAGTGCTGCGTCAACAAAAAATAAAACATCCAATATTGTAAAAAAAAAATGTAATGCTCTTCTATAAGGCCTGCTGCCAGTTTTTCCCACAGTGGAGGAGAAGTGTGGGACAAGTGTGGTATATTACAATTCAAAATAAAGCAAATTCTTCTAGTGCAAATTGAGTGTTTATTTGCCAATATGCAGTGCAAATGTATTATTTAATAGTTCAATAAAAATCCTAAAAAAAATCATATCAAGAGGGGAAAAAAAGCCCTCTGAAAAGTTTAATTCCCATTTCATCCCCTGGTGCATATGCGTGTGTGTGTGTGTGTATGAACATATTTCTGTTTGTGTGTATGAAAGATGGTGTACACATTTGTGCTGTGTGTGTTTGTGCATGCACATTTATGCCTGTGTGTACTGCACATGCTCACGCTTGTGTTTGCGTGTGTTAGCGTGTGTGTGTGTGTGTGACCCTACCTTCAGTGTGGAGGTGAGTATACGGAGGCGATGGAGGCGGTCGTTGAGCTGAGGGTCGGCGGCCCGTCGGAGGAAGGACTGCCTGAACTCGGACTGACCTTTGACCTCTGGCGCGCGGCCCAGCGGACACACCCCGCCCTGCTCGCACGCACGGAACAGGTCGCCCAGGGACGCACCCTCACTCCCACCTTCACACAAGAGAGAGAGAGAGTCAGACAAACACACAAAAAAAGAGTGATTGAAACCATATCTTTTCATGATTTGAACGGGTATAAGTAGTAGAACTGTCTAAAATCTAATTGGGTTGAGTTATATCCCAGTGCAACCACTGGAGGACAGCAGCACACACATGACCACTTGTACTATTATGTATTCACCTGTGTTAGTCATAGAAAGAATACTAATGATGGTAGTAGCTCTCTCTCTCTCTCTCTCTCTCTCTCTTTCTCCCTTCTTCCTCTGCTTGATTCATTGAATTGAGAACTCGGCAGGTTATTGCATCTCATTGTAATGCACAGCGCATGTTTACGATTAAACTTTGGCGTTTTCTCTGCAGGCCATTTCAGAAATCCATTATTACCCACACACACACACACACACACACACGCACATCCTCTGTTTACGCAGATCAGCCTCATCTATTTATTGTTTCGGCCTTGCTACTTCTCCCTGCGCACCCTTGGGTGCACCTTGGCAACCTGTGCGCCATCGTCTCATTAGCCTCGGTAGATCATTATATGGCTCGAGTGCCCGTTGTCCTATTAGACACTGATGATGATGGAAATCGAAACGCGTCTGTCTAACCATTGTTTTGCCACTGTGCATTTTTATTTATGCACATGCATTAAAGTCACATTTTCACATAAAAAAATATCTGCATTTGTTTTATATTTTAAGTTCCAGCTGTCATATGATGAGAGAGTATTTTCCCTCTCTGCTTTTTCCTGATACTCACCCAAAACTGTTTTTATTTGCTTATTGGTCAAATTGGTTTATTTGCTTATTGGTCTTTCTACCCCTCTACATTATATATTCTATCTCATTATATCTGCTTGTGTTTTGCACTGCATGCCTGTTGCTGAGTCTCCATCAAAAGCACTTAACTGACCAGTGTGTGTTTGCTGCTCCTCTCTGGTAGGGGGCGTGAGGAGTGTGTGTAGGTTGCTGTCTCGTGGCAGTGTGAAGCTGCGGGGTTTCCCTCCCTGGGTTGCCATGGGAATGAGCCTCTGCATCGCCATGGGCAACGGGACATTCCTCTGTGCAGGAAGAGTGTAAACTCCACCCAGCGTCATCGTCCCGCCCCCTGGGCCTGGCTCGGCGAATACGGCGTCCTCTGTAATGAAAAGAGACAACGAGACAATAAAACGGCATAACCCAGTGAGACGGTGCAGCATCACTGATGGAGAATGAACCGCCAATACAGTCTTACAGATTTTATCCCTCTAACTTTACTTTTCTTGTCAGTGAACTAGCCTACGTTATATAATATATCGTTATCCATACAGCAGTAGCCTTGTAGAAGTCTGCCCTCTTGGTATTGATTGTACAATAGTACAGCAATTTTTATTGTGTGTGCAATAGCAATAATAACAGCAGGCCTCTACAATACATTGGTCAATCAATCTCAACAAGCTATTATGTGTAGCTTGCTTTGTTTGCTTTGTTTTCCTGTATTCCATAGTGTGTATAGGAAACAGGAATTGTAGCATTTAATTCAAAATGAGAGTCACCATTTGAAAAAAGTGATGCTATCTCTTAATCATTGATAGCACAAAATTACAACAGTTTATGCTACGTTTTAAAGGGTAGTAAGTAATGCTTGTTGACAAAATGAGGACACTTTTACAGGCTGGATCCTCTATGTTTTAGAGAAATTGACTGCTGAACTTCAGGTAAATGGATGTGTAGCATAATGGAAATTAGTTCTTTAGTTTCGATCCATGCAGCTAGTGGTTTGTGCGTTACCTAGTGGTCCAGTTTGCAGGTAGTGCAGACCAGCCTCGGTCAGCGGGGTCTCAATCAGGTCCTGCCAGGAACGCCGCTGAGACGAGGAGGAGCGTCCTGGGGAGCCTGTCTCACTGCTGCCCCCCGCAGGACTGGAGCGGTACTGCCGGAGACATAGGCGAAGAATCAGACATTGATGGAGTATGTTTTTCAGCAATATTATTCACCACTGTGAAAGTAAAATTACTGAGGGGATAGACCAAGCTTTTGGGGGAGATTGGCCCGTTAATTTACCCCTTAAGTGATGACAACATAGACAACAAAATCATCCATGTGTCCCCGATAGATCATTCGCTCTGGTGCGCCATGCTAACACTTTAGCATATAGTGTGTTGAGTGATAGTAGCATTATCCAAAGTAAGAAAACTGAATTTTTCTTGGTAATAAAAAGTTGCTAGTTGGTTTGTATTATATGGCATGTAGATTCATTCATTAAAAATTACGTTTCATCCACTGCTTCGTGATTTTGTCTCCCATCACCCACCAGCTTCACTTCTCATGTAAACAGGGAAAGTAGTCCCTGGTACAAACAGTATATTGTTTTTATATCATATTTAGTGTAAATTTTACCAATCTCCTACACAAAACTGCCAGACTCGGCCACATATCATTTAAGATTACTTAGCATTTAGCGTGAGAGCCGCTAAACATTCTCATGTTCTCACTTTTGAGATCATTTTAGTCGCGTACTATCGCTCAACATAGTGTATGCTAAAGAGTTAGCATGGCGCAGTGGAGCCAAGAATTCAGGGACACATGGATGATTTTTGTGTCCATATTCTTACCAACTGGCCAATCTCTTGGTATATTCCTCAAAGTTAAAATTGAACACCATCACACACACCTCTATAGGATCACATCGGTACTGCAGGTCGCTGCTGTTGCTGCCCCCGGGCTTCCTGCCGCTGTGTGTGGTGCCTCCCCCTAGAGGGCCCGGGTGGTACTGCGGCTCCCCGCCCCCGACGCCGGGGTCACCGCACAGGAAGTCCTCCTGCGAAGAGCGAGAGCGAGACGTCTCCGTGGAAGACAGTCGGGTGGTCCTGCCTTCCAAGTAGGCGCTCATCTGAGAGGAAAGGAGGGAGCGAGATTGGGGGAGGCATCGCTTGATCGCCCGGTCTCATTCAATTGTACTGACACACTTCAAAAACGATCATGAAGCTGGGGGGAGACACCTGCCCGTCAAGGAGGTAGGGTGATGATAGAAGTGTGTGTGAGTGTGTGTGTGTGTGTGTGTGTGTGTGTGTGTGTGTGTGTGAGAGAGAGAGAGAGAGAGAGAGAAAGAGAGGCAAAGAGAGAAAGAGCAAGACAGAGTGTGAGCGAAAGAGAGAGAGAGGAAGACAGAGTAAGCGAGGATGTAAGAGTGTGTGGATATGAGTGGGTATGACCATGACTATGTGTGTGTCTGTGCGTGTGTGTGTGTGAGAGAGAGAGAGAGAGAGAGAGAGAGTGTGGGTGTGTTTATGAGTCGGGTCCGGTTCCACAGCGGTGCATCAGATAAAATCAATTCACCCTCAGTTTTAAATGCCTGTTTTTTTCCCGTCTTTACTCATGGCTGCTTGAGAGCACTCCAAGTCATTTGATTTCAATTTGTTTGACTAATATCTGTGACTATACAATAAACTCATCTGTTTCAATGACTAATTTTGCTTCAATGACCAATTTGGCTTGAACGATATTAAGCGTCTTGCAAGTTAGCCTGGAATCAGTGTTGCTTGGGCTAAATAGCTTAAAATGACTGTGATTTAGGAGTTATTTCATTGCAGCAATTTTACCAAACCAACTGTTCAAAGTGCAGATAACTGCAGACCAGTGTCCGATATTCACTTTTTGGCTCACCTGCCAAGTGCTGGTAAACTTTAAAAAAATAAATAAAAAAATTACCTGCCAAGAATAATAATAAGAAGTTTTAACCGCCAAATTTAGATCTCCCATTCCCTCAGGCTGAACTGGCATTAACCCAAACTGTTAAAATGGACTGCGCAGCGGAGGGACACTGAGCATCATTCTGCTGATGGAATGTGTGCTGCCTTTCTGAGTTTGCCTTCGTGAGTATATGTGTGTGTGTGTGTGTGTGTGTGTGTGTGTGTGTGTACTACCACCATGTGCGTGTGTGTGTGACTCACTGATGGAGGCCGTGGGTAGGTATCATAAGGAGGCGGGGGGCTGTCCTGCTTGGGGCTGGAGGTGGCATCGTCCTCGTGTTCACTCTCACTCCAGTAATCTGCAGGAGACCCACACACAGTCAGAAACAATATCTATCTATCTATCTATCTATCTATCTATCTATCTATCCGACTATCTATCTATCCGACTATCTATCCGGCTATCTATCTGTATGAATGTAATCCTATAATAAAGTTTAGGAGGTTACTAGGAATATTCTAGGAACATTACAGCAATACCATAGGAGATAAAACATACCATAAAGTATAAGATCACTATAAACTCCGCCCTGCTGAAATGCCCTTGAGTAAATCACTCAGTGAATGTGTGTGTGTGTGTGTGTGTGTGTGTGTGTGTGTGTGTGTGTGTGTGTGTGTGTGTGTGTGTTTCGCCTCTCTCACCCTGCTCCTGGCGTATCCTCTCTCGCTCAGCATATCCCACGGCAGCCATGTTGAGACGACTCAGCCACCTACAGACCACACCCACAAGGAAGGAGTTTAGGTTTATTTATTTATTTTTGTCACCCAAACTAATGATACAATATTTAAAACAGAGGGAGTACACACTAATGATGGGGTACATTTGTACCCCATCAAAACATCAAGATAGCAAAGACACTAGTGAACTGGAGATCAAAACCATATGACATCAAAATAAATACAGAAGAGAATGATACAAAAACAACTAAATGTGTTAATAACAAGTAAAGGGAAAAAATTAAAACAGTCCCAATACAAATAATGATAGAATAGGGAAAGTGGAAGTGTGTTAGTGAGAGCGTGCATGTGTGTGTGTGTGAGAGATAGCAAAATGATACATAAAAAAATATACAATAGTAATGTATACTAATGTATAGTAATGTAATGTATAGTAAAGTAATAAAATAATACAAAAGTATACACATCACTGTTATGATGAGGACTCTAAAATTTTATTTTTCTTAAAATAAGTGAAACAATCTGCCAGTAAACTGAGATCATTTCACTTTTTTCCAAGGCAAATCAACTTTTATCGAGAATTTGCTTGAATCTTTCTGAATACAAGAGGGGTGATGTGCCTTCTTTTGAGATATTGTCGCCAAATAAGTTAAACGGCATTGGAAACAAGTAAGTAAAGCAAACGTTTTATTAGACTAAATGACTTCTTAAAAGGTGGATTATGTAGATTATAGCAGAGTTTGGAGAAGCTTATTGCCATAGGTCGCCATATGCACAATGGACCCTCCAGAGGAATATGTTGCAAAATTATATTTTCGATATAGACATGAAAACAAATCTCACTTTTTCATTATCAAAAAAAAAAAAACATCTTGGTTTTGCATGATGGGGATGATAAACGGAGGCTTGCTC
Source organism: Centroberyx affinis (assembly GCF_046629955.1). Taxonomy (NCBI): domain Eukaryota; kingdom Metazoa; phylum Chordata; class Actinopteri; order Beryciformes; family Berycidae; genus Centroberyx; species Centroberyx affinis. The sequence goes on from NW_027280395.1 coordinate 627,500, forward strand.
TCCTGCCACCCAGGGAGTTTGCCCTTCTGGATAACCTTCATCTGTGTTTAGCACATGCTGATCTACCTGTTCATGTCATCCACTCCATCTGCTGCAAAGTAGAAACTCTTGACCTTGGGGTGACAAGCTTTAAAAGCACTGCAGACACATGGGGGAATAGAGAGAGTTATTCCTGCAGGCACACATATGTATGTAGGCGGCATAAGAGCATGTAAACAACACATACTCTCACATATACACACATAAATATGCAATAGACGTCTTTCTATGTCACTTACTACTTCTTGCGGCACTCGCTGGCCCGGTCGATCTTAAACTCCGGAAGACTGACAAACCCCTCTGCCTTCTCATCCTGAACGAAAAGAGAGGAAAGGTGGAGGGGGGGAAACGGCGATAAATAACGAGCTGATGGGAAGCGGGAAGGACAGACAGAAAATGTTAAAGACCCCCTGAAGTGAAAAATGACTTTTCGGAGTTGTTAAGCAATGCATCAGACCATAAAACGCTCCTGAGAGATCGGATCAGTTCAAAGAGTTTGCGGAAATTAGACTTTGTAGAAATGTATGCTCAAAACAGGCTGAAATCTGTTTTTTTTCTCCTCTCCTGCAAACATGCTGTGGGGTTTTGATGACTCATCCTCTACCTGAGGGTGTAATATTTTGACTAGCGAGCTCGGGGTGCTGTGCTGAAGGCTCGTCTTCAAGGTAACCTGTGTGCAAAGTTCTCACTCCATTTGCCTTTGCCACAGTTTGGCTTGATAACTATTTGAAACTCTTGCATTTGCTCCCAGTAAGGCAGAGGAAGCGCAGTTTTTTGACATATTTCATCACTGTTTCTATTCCAGCTTCCTTAGACACTGTACCCCTTGTGCCCTGAGTTTATCCTTAAATGTCCTCTTAAGTAGCTTCGAAGTTAGAAAAGAAATTTTTTTCCATACAGTGTCACATATACATATACATTCTGTATCTGCTCGTTCCAATGCTTTATTGAAGCTACAGCTGCTTATATTGAGTGAAATATTAAGGTTATTATTATTAATTAATAAGGTGCCATGTATGGCTTCACCATTAGATCAAGTGGAAAAAATCTAGATGTTTGTGCACCATTTTATACACATTTCTCTGTAATGCAGCATGACATGTTTGGTATCTTTGGAAACCTTGGGATCTTGACTAGAATTTAAAATAAAGTTCTGTGGGTTTGAAGACAGTTTGGCTGTGAAACATGTGTTTGTACAGGGTAGAAATGACGCATCACATGAAACATTGTCACCGCCAACCTTCAGCTCCACTTCAATTCCAGCTCGTATCTCCTTTTGATCAGAGCATGAATCACAAATTAAGTCCTCATTTCCATTGTGTTGGGTCAAAAACACCAAGACTAATTATTCAAACAGCAGGTAGGAATCAGGGGGCGAAGATAAAAGAGAGACTCACCTCCTCGTTGATGTACCAGTACAGGCAGGTGTCCTTCAGGACAAACCAGTACTTCTTCCATTTGTGAGAGAAGTAACCCTTGGCGTCTCTCTTCCTCCACAGCCAGCCCTCACAGTCTCCTCTGCCCAGCGCCTTGCAGGAGACACGCCTCCGACTCAGCGAGGCCAAACCTCGGCCTGGACGGACAGGGGGGAAAGAAGAAGGAGGCGGCAGTGATGGAGAGAGGAAGGACAGAGAGATAATAGACAGAAAAACATAACGAAAATGGGTAAAATAACTTGTCGCTCAGTGGGTAGAGCATGGTGCTAACACTGCCTGGATGTGTTCAATGCCCAGTGGGGCCACTCATGCGAAAAATGTATGCGCTGATGGTGGTGATTTGAATAAAAGCATCCACCAAATGGCATATCCTAATGTAGCAATAATTCCTGGCGAGAGATCAGTCTCTTGGCATGAGCTTTTGACAGCATTGTGCTGCACTGCAGTAAGGTAAGAGGAGTTTAAAATAAAGTGCCTTTACTTCTTGCTTAAAAGCACTATAAATTTTTTTTCACAGCAGGCTCCTCATTAGAGATTACCAGGAAACTTGGCTCTCAGTTGAGCACCAGTAAGAAACTTTAATTGTGCTGCATCAAAAGTTATGAGACCTTAAAGGGGAATGCAATTAAACAATTCTTTTTTTTTTATGCCGCGGGACAGTTCAGTGCATATTTGCAAATACAAACAACTCTCTCCCAAAGCTAGAAACCAGAAAACTAAAGCCCAAACTTGTGATGACAAATGGTATCAAGTCTGGAGTGGCTCCACAGATAATGAATGGGAGACAGATTTTTTGTTGACCTGAAAAATGTTTGTTTGGGATCTTATACTCTGGTATAAAGAATACGATACAATATGAAACAGAAAATAACAGAAAATCCCCCTGTGTGTTCTCCCAGTCACTTTACCAATTATTCTAAATTGTCTGCAGCAGCTCCAGACTAAAGACTAAAGATAACATCACAAGTTTGAGTGTTAGCTGTCTGGTTTCTGGCTTTGGGAGAGATTTGTTCATCTTAGCAAATATTGATTAGCCCCGACCTGGACCAAAAGAATAACACATTTTCAGACATTAATACAAGTGCTGTAAACAAACAAGGCCATCGGCGAGTAGACGGTGCAGATGGAGCCAAAGCTTTCAGAGTTTCTCACAGCGGCAGATGGTGGAACAAGTGAAAGTCTGATGGAAAAATCACTTCCAACATGTTTATCCTCTTCAGCGGAGCAAAGGAGAAAACCTTCGGTCAAAGAAGCAATAAAAAAAACAACGCCAGGGAGGAGGAGGAGGAGGTACTAACATCCTCTTTGAAGTAACACGGTTTATGGGAAATGTGGTCGTAATTTTGAGGAATATTAGCACTAACAACCACTGGTGTGAGACTGAGCCGTCTAATTGTCTCCACCATCGTCTCAGTTGTTTACAGCAATCATACCAAGGTATTACAGTGTCATATCGATGTTTAAAAATGCTTCACATAACACCTTTGATGGCAAGAGCACAGTACAGTAATGTCCTCCTGATATAAAGAAATACTTAATCACTGGAACCTTGTATGTGAATGTACAGTACATTTGGACTGTATGTACAGTACATGTCAAACAGAGAAACACGAGACAGAAAGCTGTCTGGCCTGCAGTCCGGTTTGCTCTCATGACTTTTTTGTGAAATGAGCACGATGTGTTAAAATGCAAATAAATAGTGAGAAGAATACATTTCCCCACCATGAAAGGATTACGCAGTGGAGAGCCAATTATAAACACATTCCCAACTCAGAAGATGTAGATTGCTACTGTCAGTGAAGTTTTCATTTTCAGTGAAAGTTTTTCTTATCTTACACTTATTACTTCTGTTCTCACACACACATAGGACAAAGCAATTTGCAAGGCAACAGGGAAACCTTCCTAATGTTTTGCTACTTTGCGCAGTCTTTCAGAGACAGAGGGAAACAGCCAACACACACAAAGTGGGGCTTGCCGGAAAGCTCTACTCCTCTAGTTTCACAAGAGAAAAAACACATCTCTCTCTAGCTAGTACTAACTCTAATCCTAACACTTTGGTGAAGGTTAACCATTACTAAAACCTTTCCATAACCCTAACCAAATTGCTTAGTTGCCTATCCTTAACCGAAGTTGTTTCACTTGCCTAAACCTAACCGTTAGCTAAACTTTTCATGTGACGAACACTTGAAAATGTGTCCAATTCATCACATAATCCTTCATATTATTCTTCCAGAACACGTAATCTCTGTTTAAGACTTCGTGCTCATTTCACAGATTTTGGTGAGACCCGTGTTTGCGCAGCCGGACAGCTGATTGGTCAGCAGGTGAGGAAATGGAAATATATAACCAGTGTCCACGGGTCTTAAGCTTTTCTGCTTTTCTGCTTACCTTTATTCTTCTTCCTGTTCTTTGACTGCAGGGAGGAGGATTGTTGGTATGTCTGGTAGAGATAAAGAGAGAAAGAGAGATTGGAAAGGAGAGGGAGGGAGGGAGGGAGAGAGGGAGGGAAGGAGGGAGAGAGGGAGGGAAGGAGGGGGGGAGAGCATGCTGTCAGGATGAATCAGTGGCCTTTGTTCACTGCTAAGAATCCTGGGATATAAGAGACGACAGATCTTAGTGAGTGGAGGAGCGAGGAGACGAGCAGAAGAGGCAGAACACACGCGGATGCACAGGAAAACTCACACAAACACAGCGCAATCTCTCTCTCTTTCTCTCTCTCTCTCTCATTATCTCTCTCTCGCACACACACACACACACACATAGGGTGTGGATGGAAAAGTCAACCTCATGGCAGACTCCAGCAACTCTCACACCTCTAAACATAGAACAGAGAGAAACAATGGATGTGGAGCGAGGGAGGGAGGGAAGGAGGGAGGGAAGGAGGGAAGGAGGGGCGGCGGCCCGATGGGAGGTCAGGGCGAGGGAGGAAATGTGAGAAAATCGAGCCGTATGGCCTCAGGGAATAAATAGGTTACAGAAAATATATAAAACGTATAAACACAAATATGTAGGTACAAACATCTAAACACATACACTACCAGTCAAAAGTTTGGACACACCACATTTTTCTTACTATTTTCCACATTTTAGAATAACAGTAAAGACATCAAAACTATGAAATAACACAAAGGGAATTATGCAGTGACCAAAAAGTGTTAAACAAATCAAATCTATGTTATATTTCAGATTCTTTAAAGTAGCCGCCCTTTGCCTTGATGGAAAGGCAAAGGCTTTGGAAAGAAATTCATACACAGGCATCAACTTCACTATTTATATTTGTCTAAGAAACACATTTCAAGCATTTAAGCATAAGCCTTTAGATCAAAACGGCTTTAAGATGATGAAAAACATAGTACAATCAATCAAGCGTGTCCAGATTTGACTGGTAGTGTGTATTGTCACCAGCATCTCGCAGCTTTGACCTCTCCTGACAGGTCAGATGGGGCAGCAGACCAGCTCTGATGTCACGGCTTTACACATGTCAGCGCCTGGAGCTCAGCCATTCACAGCCCTGCGCTCAGCAAGACAGATGACATGGGCCCGCCCACACCCACTGACACGCCATCTGCCATCGCAGCATCCAAACACCCCGCACACACTGTACACACACACACACACGCACACACACACACACACAGGCACAGGCACGCGAAACACGCACGCACTCAAACACATTTAATTTCCAACAAGAGATGCTGTCAAGATCTATAAGGTCGCTGCGGGACAAACTAACTGTCTGGATCGGAGAGCGCGGTCCACACAGACGGACAGACGGACAGACGGACAGACAGACAGACAGGCAGACAGACAGACAGAGAGACAGAGAGGCAGACAGAGAGGCAGACAGACAGACAGAGAGACAGAGACGCAGACAGAGAGACAGAGAAGCAGACAGACAGACAGACAGACAGACAGAGAGACAGAGAGGCAGACAGAGAGGCAGACAGAGAGGCAGACAGAGAGGCAGACAGACAGACAGAGAGGCAGACAGAGAGACAGACAGACAGACAGACAGAGAGACAGACAGACAGAGAGGTAGACAGAGAGACAGAGAGGCAGACAGAGAGACAGAGAGGCAGACAGACAGACATGAAGACAGGAAGACAGACAGACATAAAGACAGACAGAAAGACAGACAGACAGACAGATGTCATAGAAGTGGCAGGGGGGTAATAACTACTCAGCATCCGTGCAGAACGGCCCGCTCAGATCACATTCCACTACAGCCGTTTTCAAAGTTCAAACGGTTTTTTTGTTTTTTTTTCTCAGTTCCGAGAGTCCTGTCTGTTAGATTCAATATCAAAACAAATTAGAGAGGAAGAGGATTTCTACCCCATCTAACCTCTTCCACAACAGTTTGGGGAGGCTGCTGGAGGGAGAGGCATGCGGAGGAATCAATGGAAGACACTTTGCGGCTGTGTTTCTATTCCATAATGTTGCCCTCTCTGATAGATGAGTCTAGTCTTTTAGTGATATTGCAGTATTGCAGAGGTACCTGCCACCTTAAGTGGAATGAATGGCATCTTTAACCCCTTAAAATGGTAATCCTCGAGTTCCTCATCTTTTTGATTTTGGCGACATCTTTGGTGCCAAGCACTCATTGCTGTGGTGTCTCTGCACTGCGCTTCCACAGAGATCACCTGTCAATCAAACAGTGTGGGCGGAGCTTGGATTTTCTGTTGATGCGGTTTGAGTTTCTGTAGGTGGCGCTCTGTTCTTTGTCTGTTCAGCCATGGTGGCTATCGCTGCTCATGCTAACTACCCAGCTCAAATGTAAAAACCTTCATGAAGTGGGTATAGGTTGACTGACTATTGTGTGATATGTGATATGAATATGTGATAAAGAGCAGCAAAACAGACTTTTATTTACATGAAAATGTCACAGATTCTTATTTTAATTAACCTGGCAAGTTGCCTAACCTCATGTCTTATTCACAGGAACTGCCTGGTAGAGCAGTTTCAGGGGGAGGGATGGATACACACATTCACACACACTCACACCAGGAAGCAGCCCGGTCTGCCACAGGCTTATGTTGTTGGCCACTGAGCAGCTCTACTAGAGCAGCTGGGGTTTCAGTGCCTTGCTCATAGGCACTTAGACAGCAGTTGTTTAGGCAGTTAGTTCACAGCCAGTCTGGGGGTTTGAACTGGCAACCTAATGGTCACAACTTCTCTAACCTTAACACTAGAAAGGTTTGTACAGAAATTGGGTCTAGAAAAAGTCATTGAGCGACATTTTGAAAGCTACAATATTTTAGTTCTGAAATTCAAAACAGTCAGCTGACAGCGCTGTCCTTCTAGTGTTAAAAATATTGTGAAAAAGAAAAATATGAATTGACTTACATGGTAAATGGAGGCTGGGTCTCTCGGTGGTGAATCCCTTTGATTTGTCTGAAGGACGTAGTGGGAGGGGCTTTGGCTGTGGTGGCTCCGCCTCTTGGCGCGCTTGGCCGTGTCATTGGACCGTTTGCCGGCACGCGCCGTGTGGGAGGAGTAGTCATCAGAGCCGGCCCTCTCCTCCCCACTGGCCAATCCCACGTAGCGCATCAGTGACGCTTCTGTGGAACAGCCAATCATAACACAGAAATAAGTGAAACATGTCGTCCTCCATGAATGATGCAGGCAGCCCTTGGGCCAGTCAATAACACAATTGATTTTTGCTCTTTTACGTATTATCCATTACCTTTTAGTGTGTCTTGTTTTGTTGTTGTTTGTTTGCTGGCTTGTTTAGTCTGTTTTGTTGTGTTCTCTTGTGTTTATGGATGTATGTTTTTATGAGCGCACTGCAGCAAATCCCAAACATCTGTCTAGTTGATGTGGCAATAAAGTAAAGTAAGTAAAGATGCACCAGCCCTCCAAGTCTCATCAAAATTGGCCCAGTGGTGTCTGAGATGTCATATGTGACTTGAAAATTTTGTCCTCATTATAGGCCAATCTGTGTTATTTTTAAATACTAGAACACAGTGCCAAGAAGCTTCAACTCTACAGGTTTTGTCAAAATCGGATCGGTGATGTAGCAGCTATGGCCTTTCAAAGTTAGAAATTTTGCCCTTTAATTATAGTGGCCCCATTAAGCCAATTAGTGTAATTTTGTTTAAATGTCAGAACACAGTGTCAAAATGCATCGTCTCTCCAAGTTTTGTCAAAATCAGATCAGTGGTGTCGCATTATGTCATGTTTGATGGATGGATAGACGGATGGATGGACAGATGGACACAGCCGATCCATAATGCTGTATCTGTGTATGTGTGTGTGTGTGTGTGTGTGTGTGAGTGAGAGAGAGAGAGAGAGAGAGAGAGAGAGAGAGAGAGAGAGAGAGAGAGAGAGAGAGAGAGAGAGAGAGAGAAAGCTTTTCAAACCAACTTCTCTCCACTGCTCTACCAGGGAAACAACTCAGGTTTCAGGTCCCTCTCCCTGCTCCCACCCTCTCCTCCCTGGTTGCTAGGCAGCGGCCAATGGAAAGTGAGACACGGAGAGGAGCTGCTGTCAGCGTCACCATGGCAACTGTGTGAGTGATTCAGGTGGAGGTCAGAGAGAATAGTCTTTTTCTGTTTCTGCTCCTCTCTCCCTCTCTCTCTCTCACTCTCTCTTTCTCTCTCTGTCTCTCTTCTCTCTCTCTCCTCTCTCTCTCTTTCTCTCCCTCCTTTCCTGCCTCCTCCAGCTTCCCCCCTCCAGTCTCTCTTCCTCCTCCATCGCTTTTATTCTGTCTCTCTTCATGGCTGGCTTTCATTTTCTCTCCCCTTTGTGTCGACTGCCTTTTTCCTTTTGCATCCTTCCTTCCTTCCTTTCTCATCCCCTCTTCTTTTCTTTCTCTGTGATGCTAATCAGAGAGAGAAAGAGAGGGGGGGGGGGCATTGATCTCTGTGCATTGATCTCTTCATAATGCAGAGAGACAGAGGCATTTAACAGAATCTAACAGGCTCCCGAGGTGATGGGCACATACACACACACACACGCACACACACACACACACACACACACACACACACACACACACAGGCACTCACCTCTGCGGCTTTCTCTGTTCAGCTTCGTTGGGTCTTCATAGTCGCCCACCCAGTTGCACTCCACAGGCATTGAGATAGGCCTTAGCCTGCCTACAGGTGTATACACACACACACACACACACACACACGCGCACACACACACGCACACACAGACAAAATTACAAAACTTAATAATCTCCTCAGAGTCCCAGCCTTTGAATACTGATGTGCAGAGATATTTAGGATTCTTGCTAAGATTCAGAGCTAAGTGTTTCTAATCAGTCCCTCCCTGACGCACAGCAGATTCTGTTAGACCACAGAAGCAAAGCTCTTTCACTTTTAAAACAACTTGTATGACATCATGCATAGACAAACACACACACACACACCCACACACACACACTCCCACACACACCTCCCTGGCTGGCAGGTGGCTCCCTAGCTTCATGATTGTTTTTGAAGTGTGTCAATATAGCAGAATGAGATTGGGTGACAGACAGTGACATAGGCAGCCGACTAGGGCGCCATCCCGAGGGGGGCGAGAAAAAAAAAAAAGTTCATCAGTGAGTGATCATCACAGTCAGAACATGCTAGATTATTGATGGATATAGAGGAGTGGAGTGTATGTGGAGAGCAAGAAAATGAAAAGGCCAAAGCCATCCCGGGCGCAGTACAAAAAAAAAGAAAAAAGAAGCAGACGACAAACGTGCTAAGGAGAAAGATATGCAATTTTGATTGTTAACTTTGCATTTTGTCATGCTAGCATCATGTAATCTTGCTAGTTAGCTAACGTAAGCTAGCCAGTGCTGGGGTCAGGGGGGGTGTGACGTTAGCTAACAACATAAACGTTATTGCCATTCAGTGGAAACTGTCATTAGGCTATTTGGAGCAAAACATACAGTATAAAGCGCAAGTTCAACTATACAGTAAATTGCGTCATTTTCGCTGTCATGAAATTTAAATTTGAGTAAACAACGTTAGACTAGTGTTGGTGTAGTGTAGCGAGCTATAGCCAGTGTGTGTGGTATAAGGGCGATGTGTGTGTGTGTGTGTGTGTGTGCGTCGGTCGGCCTACGTTGTGCGTCAGGTGAAGGTAAAATGCCTTTGCTGTTTATTTTCATTACTTTTTGCTGGGCTGTGCTTTTTTACATATTTACTGTGTTGTTTTTCTTGGTTGTAGGTTGCGTATTTAGCAATTGGCAATGTGTGATGATGGTTACCGGGACATGCACGTTGCGCATTTGGCATTGCGTAATGGTGAAAGCATATGGCAATTTGGCAACAAAATACATGTCAGGAACGAAGTAAAGTGCAAAGTTTCATAGGAGATGATCCTATTTTTCTATTTTGCATGGTAACGTTGTGTGTGTTTGAGAGAGAGAGAGAGAGAGAGAGAGAGAGAGAGAACTGATTGATGCTGTGGGTCATTGTGTGGCAATAACAATGGGCATCATATTATTATTAGTCTTTGAGTTTAGTCTTTGAGTCTAACACCCCCCACCCCCCCACCCTCCCTCATGTACAACCCTACATGAAATAGGCTAGTTGATAAAACGTGAGAACAGTTTCTCTCTCTCTCTCTTTCTCTCTCTCTCCCCCTCTCTCTCTCACACACACACACACACACACACACACACACACCCTAAAAGTGTACCATAGGTGGGCGTGGTGCAGTAGACAGGCTCCTCCTCTTCTCGCTGGTGAGTCTCTTGATCCAGGAAGGAGTTTGGTGACTCAGAGCGCTTAGCAACCGCGACGCCGCCATGGTTACGAGATGCTTCATCTCCAGACAAGGCTCCTGTCTCATCTCTATGGCAACAGCAGAGGCAGATTTACCGGCAAACGTGTACACGCAGAAGCAAATGTACATCAATGTAATAGCTCCTCTTTGCTCTCTCGCCAGCTCCTCTTTGCTTTCTTTCAAGTTACAAATGTTCCTTCAAAGCAGCACACATTCTGGAAAATACACACACACACACACACACACACACACACACACACAAACACACTAGTTACCTGGGTGTGTATGGCTCAGCTGGAGGAGGGGG